>NC_079445.1:21651179-21941179 GCF_903798145.1 Danio aesculapii
TAAGATACAAGTTTACAAACTGCTAAAAAGGAAAGTCACTAAAATTTCCACGTCAAGACAAATATACATAAAATTTGACAGTGAACCACACCGTGGTCTTTGTAAGGTCATTACAGTTCCCCATAGTGTGAGGAATTCCCCATAAGTCAAACCCTGTGATGTGACATCAGAACCCACCACATACAGCTTTCACTTTCCAAATGGTTGTGAGTCTGTTTATACCAGTCAGTACTTGTAATATGGTAATCCCTAGATTCATTTACTGTTCACATTTTTTTTGGATCCCAGCTGAGCACTGTTGAAAAAGAAAAAACTTCCTTCAGGACTCTAAGTTATGTGATCGATAATCTAATCAAACCAGCATTATTGCTGTTATCTCTTAAAAACAAAATCAATTGCATGGGGCTGATTGAACACCCCTGTCTTTATTCCATGCCTGTGCAATAATAATGCCATTATTGCCAACTGAATGCACAGTGCCATCAATATATTTAAGTCTTAAGATTACTTAAGAAGACTGTAGTTGCAGATCTACATTTCTTTCTTCTTGGCCTGATGAAATCAATACTAGTAGATTGTATAAAGGTAAAATGCAGCAATAACATTAACATTTAATCTAAAAAGATATGACTGATGTAAAAATCAATTCAAGCAGAATTTTAAATTCAGTCTTCTCTGAAGTGTTTGTTTGAGAATAAGGCAGCTTTTCTTTCTTAGTTGAGTTAGTTTAGACATTCAGTACTGTATGTGAACACTGCAATCACACTCGGGTCCACAACAAAGCAATCACTCGCCTAAACAAGGTGTCCCAGCATCAACAAAAACAAAGCTTGGAGCTGTTTGATTGTGTTGACCATTTAACACAAAGAGTTATCGGTTATCAGTATCTGCCAAAACTTCCATATCTGGACACCCTTACTACAGATTAGTGAGAGTCATATCAAAATCCCTTTCAAGGAAAGTCTGTTCACCCAACAGCCATTTTCTAAATGAATGGGGAAATCCTGAAACATCAAAAAACACTTGATGAACTCGCTATTCAATAACATACTTCAAACCAGCAACCAAATCTGAAAAAAGTGACCTGTCCCTATTATTATTGTCACTTTTAATTACATTTAAAGCATGTTATTTCCAGTTTGCTCCAGCAACTGTGTCTGTGCAATGATTGGCGTGACACCAATGTCCTGTATGGCTGTTTTCATTGACAGTTATAAACAATAGAAAAATAGAGACAAGACCCAAAGTAAAGATCGCAGGACAACAATGGAACACTTTGTGATGTCATTTCTCCAGTCCAAATTAATGCAGGCACATAGTAGTCGCCAAAAAACATGGCTTGCCTTGTGTCCCCCAAAGAACCACATGGCTAAAAGGCTTGACGATTGGCTATTTTAACCAGAAGGCAGGACTTCCTTTGCTGTGGAAGCATTACACTTTTTCCCATTCATAGTAATGCGAGTGAACAGTCTTTGTATATTTATAGTGTTTGGTCATACTAAGCCAGCAGAGCTCACTAGTCAATACATTGTGCTGGATAAAACGTTGTAACGCAAACAGATGAATTCTGACCAATGAGAGGACAGTTGTGCTCCCACATGATTTGCATAAGCACATTTTGGTGCACTTTAAAATGCTAAATAGTGAAACAAGACAACAACAACAACACTGTAACAGATTAAGTAAAAAGTAAACAATCTAAAGGTCACACGAAGGGACCCGACTCCAGTCATACAGGTAACCCAGTTTAGACAAAATGTGTACTTTCAGCTTTGCACAGTTGTACACATCATGAAGTTTCAGCTGCTTTTCCTGGAAACAGTCAATAAAGTGAGAAATTTGTTCACTAAGGACAGTTTTGAGACGCGTTTTGTTTTGCTTTCTCTTTTCTTTTAGCTCAGAGTTCCGGGCTTTGTGAATATAGATATTTTGGTGCATTCTGTATTCTTTTGAGGTCTTCATGGTCTGTTGGTTTGAGGTATTTTTTTCTCCACTGGCATGGTAGGGGTAACTACCGAAAGGCTTAAAAAGACAGAAGATTTATTGTTAAGTTTCAAAGGATATTTAACGCATAAACATTAGCGCTTGCAGCGACAGATCCTACCTTTCTATCATATTGTTGTTCTTCTGTAGTTCCCGTGCCACGGCCTCCATCTCATTCTTTAACCTGGTCATTCTGAAAACAGTTTTGATGTCATTTATTAGTTGGAACTGATAAACACTACATCTCTTTCATTCCAATGACATACTTAAGAATCATGTGCTCGTCTTTTTTCATTCCATCCACCACCTCGGCTTCTATTGGCTGTTGGACAGCTCGAAGCACAACTTTATCCACAACCTGCAAAAGTAAAGAAGAGTGTGGTCATGTTTAAGCCACAAGTGCACCTTAGTTATTCATGCACACCAACACCACCCAATGTGTACTTTATCTGAGCAATTACCCTTGTCCAGTGTCTGCTTTTCTATAATAATTCCACTTTAAATGGGAAGCGATGGTAGTCCCAAAGTTTAGAACGTTTTGTAAATGCATAATGAATGTGGGAAACTTAGCAAAGCTACAAAACATAGCTGTAGTCCAGTGTCTGTGTATCTGTGTTTATCCTAGCTGAATAGCAGTGAAGAATGGTGAATCGATGACCTTCCTAGCCAATCACAGTCATATCTGTTTTGTCAACACAATGGTCAATCAGCAGCGTTTAAGTATGTGCTCAACAATTCTCAAATGTTAGCAGTAAATGGACGTTTTTAAAATCTCAGTAACGATGGGTAACGAGGCTAATACTTTTGATAACCCACCATCACCGAATTGATTTTCTCTTATCAAAAAGTGACAGTTTGTGCACAATAATTTGTACACAATACATTTGACTAAAAATATTACAATTTGACAGCATAAGCCTGATATCTTTATTTATTTATTTGACATGGACATCACAATTACACTAGACAACCAAATGCATTTGTTTAAGTGTTTTAGCAGACTGGCTAATTCTCAACACCTGTCCACGGGAGACTTGACAAAATGAAAATAAGATAGATACATATACACAACATTATAATTCTTTACATAAAATTACTGAAGGCAAAAGCAATGGGGGCATGATCAAACAAACTAATAGTGGACTATTTGTGCAAACACTGCAGAACACTACTAAAAATATTTATATTACTTTCTAATTTTAGGCTGACAGGTAAATCATTCCACAATTTTGGTTACCTTAACAGAGAAAACAGATTGACTAAATGAGGTCTTACACTTTGGCACTAGACAGTCACCATTAGCAGCTGCTCGTGTGACTCTGTGAGAGGTTTGATACCTACCGATTAGATCTGAAAACACTATTGAACATGATTATTTAAACATTTAAAAACCAATTTAAGATAATTAAATTTAATAAAACTATCAAAACTAAAAGGGTTATGTTTACATAAAACATCACAATAATGCCATCGCATAGGCTTTAAGTCCATCATTTTAACTGCTTGTTTATATATCGAGTCAATAGGCTTTAATGTAGTTAAGAAGCTTGTGAACACGATGTAATGCAATACGTCAAGTGAGAGAATATCACTGTTTGCATGTATAATTTTGCAGTTTGATATGTTAAAAATCTTCAAATAAAATGAAAACAAACTTGGCTTAACCTTCTTGCTTATCTTCTTAACATGACTATCAAATTTTATATGAATGTCTAGAGTTATGCCAAGATACTTAAATTCATTCACTTCTTTAATACCTTTATTTTTAATTAGGACCTCAAATTTATCCATTACAGGCCTATTGCTTATAGAGAAGCATACAGAAACTGTTTTCTTGACATTCAGTATTAAATGAGACAGTTCAAGCCATCTTGAAATATGTTGTAAAGCCAGGGTCAGTTGCTCACCTGCCCAGCAAGGTGTTTTATTATAAAGTAACAGTCCATAATGCAATAACAGTGAGTATGTTTACATGGACGCCAATACTTTGATTTTAATATGATTAAAACAAAACTCTGATCAAGAGTCTCCCACATAAACATGATTTTGATTACCTTAAAATCTGAATAAAGTCATAAATGAACTAAACAGAAATCGTATTAAGAGTGTTCCTATTTTAGTCGCATTATTGAAGTGCAGTACAGACATGTAAACACCTTAATAAAACGATCACTGTTTTGTTTTTGCAATATTTTGCGACAGGACGCACACACGGAAGTTATCAGGCGTTTGACGACAAACAAATGAGAATGGCTTCAAGCACGAGAGCGTTTTTGGTGCGAGTGGGAAACGATGACTATACTCTCATTGAGTAACTCAGAGTTTGTCATGGGGGCATGAACAAAAAGTTAGTGATTGAAATGGCCTATTGCTTGAGAATTTGTATCCGCCAATTTAATGCATAGTGTGAGAAATTAACTGCAGTTCAGCTTGTTGCAAAATTAAAAATGAAATGCCCAAAATCAAATATGGTGAACACAAACTGTTGTTGTGTAAAACGTCAGAGGAATGGTAGTGTTGAATGGTGACGTAATGACGTTAATCAAACAATATTCTATAACATGCAAAATTCAAAAAGTCACTCATGTAAAAACTTTAATCCTATTATTGTCTTATTAGATTAAGGCAAATAGTTCGATTAGCAATGTCCACGTAAACATACTCATTGTCTTAGCTTTTTCTTGAGAGTATTAATGACTGATTAAAATGTCAGAAGAAATCTGCATTCTGATGTGGTCTATTGAACAAGCCATACAGTATATGGTAGTGGGTTTTAGTACTGTAACTCTGGTCACAACACATGTTCATTTTTGAGATCACAAAGTGAGTGTGTGAAAATACAAAATCTTTCTAACCTCCGCAACTAGTCTTGCCTGAATAGGCCTAAAAACAGATAGTGTGTGTGAGAAAGAGAGGGCTGACCTTATTCTGCTGGATCTCATGTGCATTCAAATCCCAAATCCTCTGCTGCAAAATACCTCTGAAATTTTCTAGACGTGTCTGTATCTCATACAGAACCCTGCAGAAACAACACTCACACAGTCATCTGTTGCTCTTAAAGATTTTCGCTGCACTGACAAAGCCCATTAAAGTATCAAAAATCTTTGTTGGATGTCAGATTTAAGTGAATTTAAGGATCTGCACTGTAATATAAATGTTACAGTCATGTTAGGAAAACCAATAACCCATAATTATAACACTTAATATTTATTACTTTTTCTGTTGCTATGCACTTAAATCACTTAGCGACTAATGGTGGGTTGTATTCATACATGACAGGAGTGGTTTGATCAGAATTAATTGACTGAAACATGAATGCAACAGGGACAACAGCCATATAAACAAACCAAGAACAGGACATGATGTCACTAAATATGATATTAATACAGACAGAATGTTTAAAGATACCCGTTTGATCCAGTCATAGGAGCTACTATATGCTGCCTAAAGCAGTTTAAAACAGGTGTCGGAAATGCTGCCTCCGTGCAGCTGACTTTGTTTTTGTGTAGAGGAGGAACTCTTTGTGCTGTTTTGACTCCTTTACGCATTTTATAAACTCTGCATCAGTTCTCAGCCTGATAAAAATACCTGGTGGCAAACATGGCGAGGATGTTCAGGCAAGCACACTGCAGATCTGTTCGGGATGTTTAGTAAGTATTTTTGAAACATTCAAATTCTAAAAGATTTTTGTTTTGTATCTTAGGTCTTGTCTTCAAAATGACAGTGTGAACGCCAAGTCAAACAGGGACAACAACAGTTATTTCAGGATTCAAATGGTCATGAAAAACCTGGAAGAGTCATGGAACTTTTAAATTACAATTTCCAGGACTGAAAAAGTAAGAAACAAAACAAAAATAAGCCACACATTTTGGAAAAGTCATAAAAACTTGTTTACAGGTTTCCCACCCTTTATAGACACCAGATTCAAGGACTTTCAATTACTAATAGTTTTAAATCAAACACCTTTATAATTCACACCTCCAGCATATATTGTGCCATGAAAGTCCTTCCTGTACTTTACGTTTCACGTAAATTTATTATTCATTCATTTATTTGTTTTCTTTTCGGCTTTGCCCCTTTATTAATCTGGGGTCGCCACAGCGGAATGAACCGCCAACTTATCCAGCAAATGTTTTACGCAGCGGATGTCCTTCCAGCTGCAACCCATCTCTGGGAAACATCCATACACACCCATTCACACACATACACTCAGATTCAGATTTTAGCTTACCCAATTCAGCTATGCCACATGTTTTTGGACTATTCACCTTATTCTCCGCGTATGAGCGGGCGCAGCCATTTGAATCATTTTGACTCGAAACTTCCGGTCTCATTCACTTCCATTCATTTTTAGATGTTAAAAACAGCTCGTTTTGCTGCTTGGTGTTGCAAACTAATATTTTCTTATTATATTATTCTACTTTGTCTGTATTGTAATGCAAACACTTGTTTGTAGAGTAAGTAGTTTGACCGTTTTTTGCCGTTTATTATTCCTAGTCATTTCTCCCATAGGCAACTGAATCGGAAGTTCTAAAACAATTGCAAAAACGCACGCACTTCAGCATTGAAGAATAAGGTCAATAGGGGAAACATGCAAACTGCACACAGAAATGCCAACTGACCCAGCCGGGGCTCGAACCAGCGACCTTCTTGCTGTGATGGTGCTGCCCACTGTGCCGCCGTAAATTTAATATTTACATTAAAATGTCAGAGTAATGATGATGTTCCGAATGTTTCACTTTTTAAACAGTCATATTCAAAGAAATGTAATAAAATTCGTTGAGTTCAATACAGGTAATATTTAAATGTGGTTTCTGAAATATTGATCAAATGCATTATTTCTCATAGTTCTTGTGCAAGATCTGAATGTAAGATTTTTAAATTAAGTATTTCTCAGTTTTTTTCATTCAGATTTTGAAATCAGCACAGTAGAATTGTTGAAATAACACTACACACTTTCAATTCAAGCACTTTCAAGATCTTACTAGGGCTTGAACTCATATGTCTGAAATTCAAGTACTTTCAAGAAGCGTGGGAACCCTGGTTTAACAAATGCGTGTATACTTGAACAAGTTTTAATCGATAATATTGATTAAATTGGTTTCAAATGGAATAGTAAATAGTGAGTGAGATTCTCTGTGTTGGGTTAAAAAAATCAACTCGTTGTTTGAGCTGTGTTTCTGCTTAACTGTCAATTAAAATGTCATGTCCAGAAACACATCTCTAACTACAGAGGTAAGACGCTCTGAGTGCTAAAGGTGGCTAACTTGTTCTATTCCTTTAAGTCTTGTGAGGACACAAGCCAACATTTTTTAATTAAGTTCACAGATTGCAAGATAACAGTTCACTTTAGATGCAGTGAATGTAAATGCTCATATTTATGTACTTTAGGACTGTCTCCTTGTATTTTGAAACAGACTGTGGCAAATGTATTGAAGCAGAGTCTTATTATGAATTATTTGTGTAACCTATTGAAACCTCTGGCATTTAGTATCACTTTAATGCACATTTTCAAAAAAATATATTTGTCAATGACACTCTTCCTTGGAATTATTTGCTAAATTAGAGTTTTTAGGTCAAACTGGAATAAAGAGTTTGCTAAATTATTCCAACTGCTCCATTACCATTATCATCCGTACAAGTGTTTTAATGCTGAATGGCGCCATCTAGCGTGTTAGCTGTTATTTATATTAGCATGAAGTGGTTAACATATTGAATTGAACACTATTAAACTGTTAAAAACAATATATATATATATATATATATATATATATATATATATATATATATATATATATATATATATATATATATATATATATATATATATATATATATATATATATATATATATATATATATATATGTATATGAAACATTCTAGTCAATTTAGTAATCATAACAGTTTGTTCTGTTTTGTTTTCCAAGTGTGAAAAAAGTGTGTATAGGACTTAGCCTCTTCTAGTGTTTACTGAAGATTAAAAAGGATTTAAGTTTTTAATTATTAAAGTTATGAACTATTTGTCATGTTTTATTTGTCATTTTTTCATTTTGAATTACAGTTCTCCATTATATGTTTTCATTAATTTTATATCTTTATTATTAGAATATGTTGTGCATAAACAAATGCTTAAGAATAGGGATAATTGTAGCAGCCTCTTTAGTTCTTTTCTGTCCTTGGCATGTTCTCAAATTATTTTATTAGCATTGTACAAGCATATTTGGTATTATAAACTAAATAGACTGTCACGTATTTTAAAATATTCTGCAATAAATTTGAACATCCATTTTTTTCTTCTTAATTAACATGTATACATAGACATTACATGAAAAATTTGGTCATAAATATTCACTTAAATTTTAGTAGTAAAAATGTGCATGGCCCAGTTATTATCATTTATGCACCAATATTCACTCAACAAAATGACGTTTGCTGTTTGTTCAAACTATGTATTCAAAATGAGCTGAAACAACACAATTATTGAGGGTTTTTTGGGACAGCTTAATTGTTTTATGTTCAATCAACTTCAATTTGTAAAAACTAATAAGTAAACTTAATTCCTTCGTGTTGTCCCAACATAAATCGATTGTTTTTTGATTGATTTGTTTTTTTACAGTGTATACTTCCTGTGTCCTTCAGTCATTATTAGTGATTAAAAGGTGTATTCTTACTCAATTTACCTGCTCCAGCTCTCTGTGGCATTCAGAACATCCTGGTACTTCTGAAAACAGTCATCCCTGAATAAACTCTTGAACTTCTTTATGTATGAAGACAGATTTAACCTGAACAAAAAGAAGCCAAGTCTCAGTTCAATTACTCGACACACATTTGAGATTCTCCTGGTGATTAATACAGTACTTACTTCTCAAACTTGTGAATCTGTTCCTCATTATAGCTGAGCTCTGGGACAGAATAAATGAATAGCAGTCAGAGGAATATTTCAAAATGCCAATCCAACACTAGAGTTATGGTGGCTCAAGACATAAACTTATTACTCTTCCGGCTTCTTCTTCTTCTCAGGCTTATTTTTATATGCATCTCCTCCTTGACCGTTCAAGCTACAACCAGCAAACTAACTCCAGACCTCCAAACTGGTCTGACTCAGGTTGCTATGCCGTTTCCGACTGATTCGACTTACGGTTTTCCGAAAACTGACCTGGAAAATTCAGAAGAGTCCCATTGACTTAACATTGGCTCAAACTTTATGACTTCATATATTTCCGCCAGACTGCTAAAAAATAATAATCCATACTAGCAACATGTTAATTCATATTAAATTTATGCTAACAGCATGCTAAATCATAATAGAACCATGCCAACAACATGCTAATTTATGCTAAAGACATGCTAGCAACATGCTAATTTATACTAGAACTATGCTAACAACATGCTAATTCATAGTAAAACATGCTAACAACATGTTAATTCATACTAGAATCATGCTAACATGCTAATTTATGCTAAAACATGGTTATTTATGTGTAACAACTGCCTAGAAACACTTTAGCAACCACTCAGAACACCTTAGCAACTGCCTAGCAACCACTCAGAACACCTTAGCAATGGCCCAGCAACCACCTAGAATACATTAGCAACCACCTAGCAACCACTTACTAACCACCTAGCAACCACTCAGAACACCCTAGCAACACCTTAGCAACTGCCTAGCAACACCTTAGCAACCACTCAGAACACTTTAGCAATGGCCTAACAACCACCTAGCAATGCCTCCGTAACCACTCTCTAGTAACGCCTTAGCAATTGCCTAGCAACCACTCAGAAAACCTTAGCAACTGCATATCAACACCTTAGTAACCACTCAGAAAACCCTAGCAACACCTTAGCAACCTCCTAGCAACCCCTCAGAACACCCTAGCGATGACATAGAACACCCTAGCAATTGCATAGCAACACCTTAGCAACCAATCAGAACACCTAAGCAACCGCCTAGCAATGCCTTAGCAATCACTCAGAACAACACAGCAACTGCCGAGCAACACCTTAGCAACCACCTAGAACACTCTAGCAATGCCTTAGCAACCACTCAGAACACCATAGCAACCGCCTAGCAACACCTTAGCAACCACTAAAAACACCCTAACAAGCACCTAGCAACATCTTGGCAACCACCTAGCAACACCTAAGCAACTGCTTAGCAACCACTCAGAACATCATAGCAACTGCCTAGCAACCACTCAGAACACCCTAACAACCGCCTAGCAACCACTCAGAACACCCTAGCAACACCTTAGCAACAATTTAGAACACCTTATCAACTGCCTTGCAACACCTTAGCAACCAATCAGAACACCTTAGCAACCGCCTAGCAACACCTTAGCAACCACCTAGATCACTCTAGCAACACCTTAGCCACCACTCAGAACACCATAGCAATGGCCTAGCAACCCCTTAGCAACCACTTAAAACACCCTAGCAACCACCCAGCAAAATCTTAGCAACCATCTAGCAAAGCCTTAGCAACTGCCTCGCAATACCTTAGCAACCACTTAGAACACCCTATCAACCACCTAGCAAGAAATATGCCAAACCATACTAGGAACCTGCTAACATATGTATTGTTATCTCTCTATGCCAACCGATTCAAACTTCTTAAAAACTACTCAGAAAATCTTAGCAACTGCAAAGCAACACCTTAGTAACCACCTAGAACACCCTAGCAACAGCGTAGCAACCACTCAGAACACCTTAGCAATGGCCTAGCAACCACCTAGAACACCCTAGAAAGCGTCCAGCAATGCCTTAGCAACCACTCAGAACACCTTAGCAATGGCCTAGAAAACACCTAGAACACGCTAGCAACCGCCTAGAACACTCTAGCAATGCCTTAGCAACCACTTAAAACACCCTAACAAGCACCTAGCAACATCTTGGCAACCACCCAGCAACACCTAAGCAACTGCTTATAGTAACCACTCAGAACACCCTAGCAATGCCTTAGCAACTGCTTAGCAACCACTCAGAACACCCTACCAACCACCTAGTAATATACATGCCAATCCATACTAGAAACATGCTAACATATATATAGTTTTCTCTCTATGCCAACTGCTTCAAACTTCTTAAAAACTACTTCAATTATTTAATTTTTATAAGTTTCAGACGAGGCTCTCTCAATCCACCATAAAATTTGTCTACGCCCTTTCTAGTTCTGTGATGATGTCATGAAAATCAATTCAACATAATACAGATAATAAACAATATATGACTTGAAAGTGTTTGAGGAGACTATTTAAAAGAAAACAAGTGTAACTGTATTTATTTTACATGTCATCCTGATACTGTGACTGCTCAAGATAAGCTCTATTTTAGCTGTCTGGATTCTCTGCAGAGTCATATCTAGCATTATCAACGCAGCCAGGCAGAAAGGAGCGGCGGGTTCGAGCCACACGCTAATCTCACCAATCTCAGCACTGGCTCCACTCATCAAACTCCACGTCCAGCTTCCTCGGGACTGATAGAAATAGGTCACTGACATTCTCACACAGTATAGTGAATTTTAGATGTGTCCTGAAACCATTTGACTAGTCAAAAGGGTTCTTTAATAAAAGGTTGAAAGTTGTAGCATAGCTGTAGCATTTGGTGTCAAGTATTCAATTCATCCATATTTCTATAGCGCTTTCTTTCTACTGTGGATCATGTAAAAGCAGCTTATCATAAATGAAGTAAAAAGAGTAAGAGCCATATGTTCAATTGTGGAACTTTTTTTTTTTTTTGCCCTGTGTGACATTGTGAGAGGTAAACACACATCCACTTACTTCCTGTCCCTCGGTCCCTGTAATACTGGAAATGTACATCAACAATCTGCGTCAACAAAACCTCCATCTTCTGAATGCTGCATGGAAGAGAGAATGTGATTGAATTAATAATGGGATACATATTAATGCAGTCATTATTAATTTTCAACAGTGTTTATATGGTTTAGTCACAAGCCTTTGACGTTCTAGACCCTGAAATAGTCCTAAATGGTTTCTTCTCTAAAATATTTTTTTAATTCTATATCGGGGTTTAACTATATTTTTAAAGTATTTCGTTCACCTTAATCATACTCTATAATTTATGCACATTAATCTACTTAAATCCTTTTTTGTATTAATTAATTTAAAATTATTATTATTATTATTATTATTATTATTATTATTATTATTATTATTATTCGATTCTTTTTCGCTTGTGTGTTTATCTTTAAAAAAGTTTTTAATCTTTAAATCTTTTTTAATAAAGTTTTTATCTTTAAAAATTTTTTTAACAACTGACATTGTTCGTTTATTTATTTATTACCACAATTATTTTTCAGCAAATTATGGCTATTTCATGACAAGATCAATATAGATAAAAACAATATGTATTATACCACAATATACACTCACCGGCCACTTTATTAGGTACACCTGTCCAACCGCTCGTTAACGAAAATTTCTAATCAGCTAATCACATTGCAGCAATTCAATACATTTAGGCATACATGTCAAGCCGATCTGTTGCAGTTCAAACCGAGCATCAAAATGGGGATAAAAAAGGTGATTTAAGTGACTTTGAACATGCCATGGTTGTTGGTGCCAGATGGGCTGGTCTGAGTATTTCAGAAACTACTAATCTACTGGGATTTTCATGCACAACCATCTCTAGGGTTTACAGAGAATGGTCTGAAAATGAGGAAATATCCAGTGAGCGGCAGTTCTGTGGGCGCAAATGCCTTGTTGATGCAAGAGGAGTCAGAATGGCCAGACTGGAGGGAGCTGACAGAAAAGCAACAGTAACCTCTCTGAACGTACAACATGTCAAACTTTGAGGCTGATGAGCTACAGCAGCAGAAGACCACACCGGGTGCCACTCCTGTCAGCTAAGAACAGGAAACTGAGGCTACAATTCACACAGGCTCAACAAAATTGGACAGCAGAAGACTGGAAAAACGTTGCCTGGTCTGATGAGTCTTGATTTCTGCTGCCACATTCGGATGGTAGGGTCAGAATTTGGAGTCAACAACATGAAATCATGGATCCATCCTGCATTAACGGTTCAGGCTGGTGGTGGTGTTGTAATGGTGTGGGGGATATTTTCTTGGCACACTTTGGGCCCATTAGGACCAATTGAGCATCGCGTCAATGCCACAGCCTACCTGAGTATTGTTGCTGACCATGTCCATCCCTTTAAGACCACAGTGTACCCATCTTCTGATGGCTACTTCCAGCAGGATAACGCACCATGTCATAAAGCACGAATGATCTCAAACTGGTTTCTTGAACATGACAATGAGTTCACTGTACTCAAATGGCCTCCACAGTAACCAAATCTCAATTCAATAGAGCACCTTTGGGATGTGGTTAAACGGGAGATTCGCATCATGATGTGCAGCCGACAAATCTGCAGCAACTGAGTGATGCTATTATGTCAATACGGACCAAAATTATTGAATATATTCCAGGAATATTTCCAGTACCTTGTTGAAACTGTGCCATGAAGGATTAAGGCAGTACTGAAGGCAAAATGGGGTCCAACCCGGTACTAGTAAGGTGTACCTAATAAAGTGGCCGGTGAGTGTATAATACATATGATAATTGGTTTAAAATTCACCCTGGAGAAATTTGACTAACTGCATTATTTATTAGTGATATTTTAATTAAAATTTCATTTAGACTTACAGCACCCCAGTTTGACACCCTATTTTATATATTTAATAATATATATAGAACACGGTGGCGCAGTGGGTCGCGGTCTCGCCTCACAGCAAGAAGGTTGCTGGTTCGAGCCTCGGCTGGGTCAGTTTTCATTTCTGTGTGGAGTTTGCATGTTCTCCCTGTGTTTGCGTGGGTTTCCCCCACAAGTTCAAAGAGCTGAATTGGGTAAGCTAAATCCATAGTGCTTGTATGTGAGTGGAAGTGTATGGGTGTTTCTTGGTGATGGGTTGCAGCTGGAAGGGCATCCGTTGCGTAAGAAAATGTGCTGGATAAGTTGGTGGTTCATTCCGCTGTGGCGACCCCAGATTAATAAAGGGACTTAGCCGAAAATAAATGAATGAATAATATATATACACAGGCAGCATGGTGGCGCAGTGGGTAGCACAATCGCCTCACAGCAAGAAGGTCGCTTTTTCGAGCCCCGGCTGAGTCAGTTGGCATTTCTGTGTGGAGTTTGCATGTTCTCCTGTGTTTGTGTGGGTTTCCTCCGGTTTCTGGAGGAATGAATATATATATATATATATACATACTCGTACATTACACCATGATAAAATTATGCATATTATACATTACACCATGATAAAAGATTAGACATAACTAAACTGCACCAAATTTTTATCAAAGTTTTACCTCTTATCATTGGCCAGTGTCTCTGAGTGTTTAGACAGTGTCACACGTAAACACTGCAGTAGATTCTCAAATTCTCTGATTCTCCTGCTGTACATCTGCTGCAGTTCCACATCAATCTACACACAATGATGGCAGTGATAAACCTTAAACCACTACAGTGTCTTCTCTTTCATTTATTCTACTATATATATATATATATTATAGAGAACAGAACTCTTACCACTGGGAGATTCTTCTTACTGTCTATAAAGTCTGGAAACTCCTGTGCAAAAGTCTGAGTGCTGGTTGAGAAGAATGAAGAAACATCCATCAGTAAATACCTTACCAAATAATGCTAATGACAGTAAGCATTAGTTTTATGATATCATGTACTGTGGTAAACACAGATTCAATCACACTGATAGATTCTCACAATGTGTGGAGAATCTTTTCTGTGCTGATAGAAGAATGCAGCTTCAGTGTCACTGTGGAAAGCCTGTGCGTCACTTCAATGACTTCAGAGCTTGTTTTTTCACTAAAAAGTCAACAATATTAGTATTGGACAGACTCAAAAGTCAAGGTCATTACATATTAGGTGACAAAAAAAAAAAGTTGTAAGCACTCACATGTAGCTATAGAAGCCCTGCAGAATCAATTCCCTGTTTTTCTGCAGTGAATAAGCAATCCGCAGGTACTGATGAATGACCTTGACGATGGTCTTCAGGAAAAACATAAACAACAGGACACAGTGTGAGGTTTAGAGATAATGGTGTTATAATGTTCATCATAAATAAGCACCAGAGAAAAAACAAAGAGGCTTGCTTACCTTGGTGAAAACCCAATCTGCAATGACGTCAAACTTTTTAGGCATTAAAGGGGATTCAGCTACAAAAGACATGAGGGAAAGATTGAAAAAAACATTAACATTCATTCATTCATTTTCCTTCGGCTCAGTCTCTTTATTCATCAGGGGTCGCCACAGCGGAATGAACCACCAATTTATCCAGCATATGTTTTACACAGCGGATGCCCTTCCAGCTGCAACCCATTACTGGTGTGGGAATATAAATTTATCATGAATGAGTACTTATATGCTGATGAGATTGGGGCTAGGGAGAAAGGCAATTTACCCTGCTGACAACAACACTTTATTTGCATGCTTTGTTTAGGTTTGTCCCCACCTCTTTGCATCACTGTCTGTAAAATGAGTTCTTTAGATGACGCCACAGCGATGCAGAGTTTCTTATTAAAGGATTCTGCTTTGAAGATACCCGAAAGTTCTCCCTGGTTTTTGGCTCGTTTTAAAAATTCACGACACTGGGAAACACCCATACACACTTATTCACACACATACACTAAGGCCAATTTAGTTTATTCAATTCACCTATAGCAAATGTCTCTGGACTGTCGGGGAAACCGGACCATTGCAAACTCCACACAGAAATGCCAACTGGCCCAGCCGGGACCAGCGACCTTCCTGCTGTGAAGTGAAAATGCTAACCACTAAGCCACTGTGTCACCGAACATCAAAATATCAACATTTTTTTGTTTGTTTTATATATATATTGTAATCCATGTCATTTTTATTATCCAATAGGTTAATGGAACTATGATGGAAACACGTATCTAAATAAATATCTTGTTGCACAACAACAAAATTATAATTTTGCCTCATCAGCTCATGTGGCTGGACAGCAGGACCTGTTGACTAAACTTAATTATCATCATTTCAAACATGACTTTAGTTACAGTGAAATGCAGAGGACTGTCAACTAAATCACTGCTTCTCAGCCATGTTGATGACAAACTCTGCACGTTTTCCATGTCTCTTTAACCATACACACCTGATTCAGATCATCAGCTCATTAGCAGTGACTGAAAGAGTTTTAGTTTGCTGCGTTGCAAAGTTCAAGCTTGGTGAATTTGGTTAAACGACTCACTCATAAGATTGTTTTCTCATCCTCCACTAAAGCTGCGGTCACACTGGAGTTTGTGTGTGTGAAATTCTGTCGTACGGTGCAGCGAAAAGGGGCGGGATTAAACAAGATGATTAGACATTAAAAAAAGTGAGTGATTGCTCCTTGTTTTAAATTTCTGTCCAGAGAGGTCCTGTTTTGATCCTCAGTTGGTCTCACGCAGTCAAGTGATGCGATTTCGCAGATCAGAGTTCATCAAGCTTGAACTTTGCACCGTAGCGACCTGCGAAACGTGACGCATGACCTTGCGATTCCGGTCTGATGCATTCGCATGCGTATCAATGGAAGTCTGTGGGGACAAAAGCCCAGTGTGACCACAGCTTTATGCCAGATAACAAGACTGACTGTTCTTGAGGCGTAACGAACTCATACTGTATAAGAAAAAGAGCCACACCCATTTTTTTTATTAATACTTTGTGCCAGTTCTTGAACATGATGTGAAAACAGTCTTTTATTTTGCAATTCGTATGATATATTGTTGTTAAATCCCCAACTTTTGATTGAAACGTAATGTTACCTTTCTTTTTTGACTTGTAAAAATCAATTCATCGCTAATAGATCTCAATTAACCTCAATTAGACTCTAGGGTTTAGAAAATGTACCATAAAATGGTCACTATGTTGCCAAGTAGAAAGAGAGAGAGAAAAAAAAACAAGCACAGAAACAAAAACTTGGTACCACTTAAGAGAAGTATGGTGAATAACTTTTTTTTTAGTAATTTCTTAGTAGCTGCTTTTTAATTGATGTTTAGTGTAATATATTGTACTATAATAATGTACACCGTGTCCTAAAAACAACACTGCAACAAACAATAAATTAAAAAGTATTTCTTTCCTCATCATTTATGGTGGTGGTGACAGGCAAAGTTTCTATTTTAGAAAAAGTTTGTCTTGTGCAGACAGCAAAACTGCTCATCTCTGGAATCCTGTCACATTGCGTGTTGTTAGGACACGGTTTTATTCTGCATGAACATTTCCTATACTGATAATGAAACCGTAATCTGGGAGTTTATTGAGGTAAATGTCAAAGTGAATACGCTTTCCCTGCTATATACTAAAGTCTTAACCAAAAATGTATTGTGTCCTTACGTTCTTCGAAGGGATATCCAATTAGCTTTTCCAGTCGCCGGCTGATCAGAATCATGGGGTTATCTGAGCTGGTGTGGGGAAGGTTCACTACTTTCATGCTCGGATCTAATATAAGAGGATGGCCCTGAAATAAATACTGTTGAGCCGCAGGTTCAATTCCAGTTTGGGCCTGAACATCCTCAAAAAAGATTGAGACCCTTGAAAGAAAACACCAAAATATAATTTTGAGTGTGGAATCACTGTGTAAAAGTAATTCAGAACAAAACAATTATTGAAAAACGATATATAAAGAGCCAGGGTGGTAAATATATCAAGATCAGGGTAAATTAAACTTATTTTGTCTACAGGGAAACAGTGAGATAAAAAAACAACAACTTCAACTGTCAATTTTAGAGCAATTTTAAATATTGTTAAACTTCTAGTAAACATCTGTTATCGGAAAGACATGGTGGCTGAGAGAGCTCAAATTGGCTGCAAAACACTAAGACATTAGGTGTGTTCGACTTGAACCATGGCTGCAGCCGGCAATCAACAAGATTAGCTGGGCGCAGGCAGGGGCTGAGCTGCAAATGAGGTGGTCAGGTCGGACACCTCGAGGCTTATATTTTGCTGCATGATGACAAATCACATGACGAGATCAATAATTTATTTGTTTATTAATCCAATCACATTATTCCAAAAAGATTGAACAAAAGGACATTCCCAAAATAAGCTTGACAGGATAAAACTATTTTATAAATGTATAAATTATTTTAGAACCATTTTAAAGAATAATTATTTATCTTAGTTTGTTAAGAAAACGCTATGGGGGTGGCATGATCAATGGTCACTATTCTATTACAAGTCTTTAAGACTTACAGTATTAGAGTTGATATTTAGTTATTCACTAAAAATATACATTTGAAATCATGTATGGGGCAGTATACAGTAAAGGGTCTGTATGAAAATGCAAAAAATAAACCTATGCAAACAATCTAGCCTTTATAAACAAATTATTGGACAAAAAAGATGATTTGGCCTACTGCAGTAAAATATTTGAAGTCTTTTAATAAGTATGATGTGTACAATATAGAGATGGCATAAAAAGTTAATTGTTTGGAAGTTTGTGAGACAGAAGTTGTCCAATAATAAATGCAAAGTGCACGTGATTGCTGTCATGCAGGCAATCCAGCCAATCCTGTAATATCAGTGTTGTCAACACATGCAAATAGACAAATGCACTGCAAATAGTGCAGGCCACAATGAAAATGTAACAAGGGATTCCAAACAAGTGAAGAAAATGGTTGCTTCCACAGCCAGCTGTGTTTTGAGAGATCTGAGTAGGGAATTTATTTATTATTAGGACTAGAAATACACAAACAACAACAAAAAAAACCTTTCTGATCAGGTTATTAAAATAAACAAAAAAGTTTTTTGCAATGTGCTTTTGTATTTTTGTGTGTTGTAATAATAATAATAACAATAATAATTTGTGTGTACGCGTGTTGTCAAATTGATGATGTTTTCGCAATTTGTTAGTGTTTTTCTATTTGCATACTTATCTTAAACTCTCTCAGCCACCATAGGAAGCTCTTATTCAAGTGAGTAATAAATAAAAATGTTCTATGATGCCTCATATTTTGGAAAAATAATGAACATTTTGCAGATTCTGCAAGGTGTACGTAACTTTTTTACCTTAATTTATACAATACTATTAAAATATTTCATACAGAATTACTAAAAGTAGTGCAAAGATCTGCGGTCTGTTCATCAAGAGCACACATACGTGTTGTGGAATTTTATGTAGATGCTGTGTGTTGTGGCCTGCTGGAGAGAAAGGATGTAGATGGTGATGCGGTTCAGGATGTCATTAGTGGCACCAAAGAACTGGACAAAATCCCAACACTTCTCATCGGCCTGCAATATGTTGGCCAACACCGGGACCAACTGGGTCTTCAAACCCCTATGAAAAAAAAAACCAAATAGCCATTTTTAATCTGATGCTAAATATTAAGAGACGCGTGTTCTTTACAACCTTTCCACTATGTCAACAATGAAAAAGCAAATAAGTGCATGAGAAAACCAAATAAATAAATGAGTCTTAAAGAGATGGTTTACCCAAAACCAAAAATTCTGCCATAATTTACTCTGCCATAATTTACTCACCCTTTACATTTTCCAAACCTGTTTGATTATCTTTCTTCTGTTGAACATAAAAGAAAACCTTTTGAAGAATGCTGGAAATCAGTAACCATTGACTTCTGTAGTGTTTGTTTTTTCTACTATAGAAGGGGCTATATGCACAGCTAGTGTTTTTCAGGCAATGATGAACTTCCGGTGAGAGATTTATGAGACTGTTTTCAATTTCATAAGGTTCCTTTTACAGCATCGATGTTGTAATGCAACTCAAATATAATCAGTTAAATAGACTTAAGCATCCATTTGGTTGTTAAAGCGTAAAATGAGATTTCAATTAAAATTCCATTAAAATACTGGGGTAAAATAAATGTCCATATTTTAAAATATAATTTAATGCAGTGCTTTTGGTTTGGTCTGATACCCACTTTATATCGTATCTCATCCAGGCAGTGAAGATTTCTGTTTGTTAAAAAGAAATCAGATCTTAAATGCAGCAATTTTTGTATTGGATGACAATTAACCGGAAGCTCTGAGGCTGGCTGACTGAAATGTAAAGTCCGTGCGCATATAACCATGTAACAGATTTTCAGCTTTCTTCAAAATATCTTCTTCAATATTTAATGGCATAAAATTAGTTATTAGTGAGGAAAGTTTTGGGTGAACTATTCCTTTACAAAAAAAAAAAAAAAAAAAAAAAAATCACACATGTAAAAATATCTAGTCATAATTTGATGTATAATTAAATAATGAGAAATAAATAAAAAATTGTTACTATGCGTTCACTTTTCAATTTCCAAGATTGCAACATGCTAATTTAAAATGTATTGTTTGGTGAATACCTAGTTGTCGACAGGTTAAATCTGTTAAACTTTTTTTGTTAATGTAAATTTTTTTCACAGTGATGCCTTTTATTTTGGGAGAAGCCCGTGCCATTTCTGGTAAAAAAAAAAAAAAGGAACTTTAACTCAGTAACTTATAATTTGTCAGGGGTATGAATAATTTCAGGATTGATTGTATATAATTTTTTAATTTATTTTAAACACAAAGAAAAAGTTGGGACAGTACGAAAAACGCAAATAAAAAAGAAAGCAGTGATTTCTAAAAATGCAACATTCTTTAAATGGCATTCATTAACTCATTGTGTCACATGAATTAATATATGATGGATGGATATTCCAAGATCTTAAAGCTCCAAAGTCTCCAACATTCACTGCCATTATAAAGCTGGAATGAGCCAGGATGCTATTTAATAGTACTGTAACTCCTATTGGGTTCATCAGAAAAAAAAGACAGCCATACACCTTTAATGGCTTTTGAATGAATTGAAGATACTACACGTAATCACAACTGAAAAAATATATATAATAGGTCATATAACAGGTCCTCCACTTTTTAAAAAACAGCCAATAGCATTTCATTATTATGGAAGCTCTGCCAGCGAGAGTGGTTGAGATCAAACGCATCAAATAAAAACAAATTTAAAAAAGTCTTGAAGGGGGCGGGACATGTCAGTTACTAGAGAGCATTTGATTGGTCAAGATAAGTTGATGAAGTATGATGTGATGTCAAAAAAAAGTCATTGATACATTTAAGATGAAGTGACAAACTGGAAGCTTTGAAGGTTTATATCAGGTTTACATCTTCTAAATGTGAATTGTGTCACTTGTTTGAAGCATGCTAGCTAATCGATATCCTTAAAACTGGCATACAGATTCCAACATCTAAAAAAACGTTTTTAATTTCACAGGACCTTTAATAAATTGTGCGATATTTAAGAAATGGTATTACCGTTACGATCTAAACATTTTTTATATTGCATTACCGATTAAGGAGCATTTACAAATATTCCACTATGGTCCAAAATGTTTTACCACACTTGCACACTTTTGAGTTTCTTACTCTGATAGTTGGCAAGAGAGTGGCAGTTTGTCTCTCCACTCAATGTGTCCGCCTTCCTTCATCTGCACACCAGCTATTGCTCCTGCTGGTTTTTCTGATATGATCTTGTACCTAGGAGAATCACCAAAGTTACCAAAATCAGTAAATAAAACATCCTACTTTACGCTTATCCTCTGAAAGCTCGTGAGATTTCATACATGATCTCCCTGTTTTTGCGTGGTCCTCCGAATGGTCTAAATGGAAGACTACCGGTAGCTGTGTGGTAAATGGTGACACCAATGCTCCACAGATCCACAGACACACCGTAGGCTTTCGGCCGGGAATTCTGCAGCACAGCTCGCTCGTACATGTCCGGATGCTGCACAACACAAGCTTTCATCAGATAGCAAATACATTTCACACATAGATCAAAACAACCACATCAAACACCTGATTACATTTCTGATAAGCAACTGCATTTACCGAACATTCTGTCAATGATGATGCATTTTACTTGTTATGTGCTTGTCTTTAAGGGATTGTTCACACCAAATCGAAATTTCTGTCATAGTTTACTCACACTTCACCTGTTTAAAACTAATCTTTTCTTTTATTAAACACAAACAAAGATATTTTGAGGAAAGCTCGAAATCACTGGCCCACATAGAATTTGTTTTCCTACAATAGAAGTCAGTGGTTACAGGTTTTCAGCTTTCTTCAAAATATCTACTTTTGAGTTCATCAAAAAAACTCGATAGGTTTAAAACCACACAAAGATGAGTAAATCATGCCTAAATTTACATTTCTGGGTAAACTATTACCTAAACACATGAGAACAATACTAAAAACTGCATACAGTTGAAGTTTTCAAATATTTCCTATGTGATATTTAAGGGAGAAAAGAAATTTTAACAGTACTTCCGATAATATTTTTCTTCTGGTGAAAGTATTTTTTGTTTTATTTTGTCTAGAATAAATGCAGTTTTAATTAAAAAAAGAATAATTTTAAGGTCAAAATAATTAGCCCTCTTAAAGGGGTACTCCACTACGATATCATATTTTAAACTTTAGTTGATGTGTAATGTAGATATGTGAACATAAACAGCATCTCTGAATGTAATATGCTTAAAGTTCAATGCAAATGAAGACATTGGCTTTTACAGAGTTAGCTTAGCAAAGCAAAAGGACTACAAAAAAAATACATCCGGGGTAGTGAAATCACCAATGCTTCAGGTTACGCGCCTATACCACGCGCATAAACCCCACACAGCAAAGAGGTGTGGCCAGAGGTGCTGCATTGTTATAGCAGAGAAAGCTAAAATGCCATTCAAATGCTGCTATTTCCACAGAGCTTCTTCTGTTTCTGTATTTGGGTTTCTCTCACAAAGAGAGAAGTGCTTACAATTTCATTATAATCATGTTCCAGAGAATTATAAAAATAGATATAGCTAGCATTTGACAAGGGACAGCTATCAGAATCTCCCAGTTCAGTGCTGGATTCAGCTAAAACTCCTCAAAGGAGAAGCAGCTCCAACCTTAATAGCAGAAGCTGTGGATTGTGAGCCACAACCTGCAAGTAATTTTATTTGTTGAAATGGATCTATTACAGGCACAGTTTCTAGCATAAATGGCATGTTAATAACAATTTAGCTACAAATTTATATTTATACATCAAATCGCTTTAAACAGCCACAATCTTCAGCAGCGCTGCAGTATTTCTTTATGCGGCCGCTTTCCCTGTGTTCTACATCTCAAATTACCAACTCACAACAGATATGTGAACGTTTCATATTACTTACACATGCGTATAACCTGGATATATATGAAAGACACTTGTCAGATTTTATTTTAGAGAGCAGGCGTGAGGTTCAGCTGTGTTAATTTTCTGTCTAATTCAGGCTCACACTGACTGACAGTATTTACACAGCAGAAACACAGCTTGTTCTAGTGACTAAACACGACACTTCCTGGTGACATGGAGCCGATCCACGCATCACAGGACATTATGTTAGCTGACCAACCAGAGCCTCTTGAGGCCAGGCTTTCGGAAGAACTAGGAAATATGGTTGTTTTCATGTTAGCGGAGTAGCAGTATATAATTGAAGTAAGATTTATAAAAACATAATGTGATTTTTTTACAAATGAAGCATGAGCACACGTTGCTTTACTGCTTATAAACACAACCAAGCCTTAAAAATACCCTTTGTTTTTTGATTATCTACAGAATCAACCACTGTTATACAATGATTTGCCTAATTACCTTAACCTAGTTAAGCCTTTAAATTCCACTTTAAGCTAAATACTAGTGACTTGAAAAATATCTAGTAAAAAAATATGTACTGTCATCATGGCAAAGATAAAATAAATCAGTTATTTGAAATCAGTTATTAAAACCATAATGTTTAAAAATGTGTTGAAAACAAAAATCTTTCCATTAAACATAAATTGGAGAAAAAATATACAGGGGAGGCTAATAATTATGACTTGAACTGTATATCTTAATATTTTAAGCATTACAATTTTTTTAGACATAATTTAACAGTATTTCCACTTTACCAGATATTCCTCTGTGCCATATATGGACACAAACTTCTCATCATCTTCCAACTCGCGGGCGGCACCAAAGTCTGCTAGCTTGTACACGGAGCGCCCGTCCTCACCCACTTGCCTCATGATATTGCCAGGTTTGATGTCCCTATGCACCACCCCATTTTCCCGCAGGTGGTTCATTCCCTGAACTGTATATGTGCAAACGAAATTACAGAAAAATGCAGTCATTCACAGCAATGGCATCTGATAAATCAGTGAGTAACAAAGAGGAAACTACTGATCAGACTGTTTACTTTGTTGGTTCTTACCCACACACTGCAATACAATGAGGAACTCGGACTCAGGAAGTCCAAACGCATGCTCAGGCTGCTCCAGCATGTTCAGTAAACTTCCACCTGAGCAGTACTCCATGACAAGAATCTTCTGCTTTGGGTTCGACAGAATCTGGTATTTACAGGGACAAATGTCACCTTTCAGGCATACAGTAACCACCTTATTTTTATTATTGCTGATGTAAACTGTGATCTAGAAAGATGTTAGAGAATTCCCCCCAGAAAATTGTGATTTCATAACACTTTTAGATCAAGCACTATTGTTTTTTTTACATTTGCTACAATACATTTAATTAAGTATCCAGTAACTCAGAAGCAGAAACAAATTATTTATTCTTATTATGCCTAATGGATTCTTAGACTTCAGAAATGAAACATAATATACATCATTAATAAATTATTATTATTATTATTAGTAGTAGTAGTAGTAGTAGTAGTAGCAGTAGTAGTAGTTATAGTTAGGGGTGGGATGGTTCACAAAATTGACGGTATGGTTTGTATCATGATTCTGAGATCACGGTTTTTGTTTTTGTTGGTTTATATTGTAAAAAAGGCCATACTGTAACACTTAAATACCTAGAAATACCATTCATCAGCATATAATACATTGTTCAGTATTTTATAAATAGATATTCTCAAGACCATGTTTTCTAGTTCTATGTATTATAGTTTTATTTTTAAAGTCTTGTGCTGTTGATTAATGGTAATGACGACAGCACGTTCACTTTGGCTGCTGTCATTTCAAAAATTCTTCCAGGAAAGTGTAACATTACTTTCACTTTAGACTCAGACTTACCCTGCTGTTTCATAGTATTTGTTTTCCTACTACAGAAGTCGATGGATACAGGTTTTCAACTTTCTTCAAAATATCTTCTTTTTTGTTCATCAAAAAAAACTCAATAGGTTTGGAACTACAGAAAAATGAGTAAATCATTTGTAAATGATCTGGTTCTGGATGAGCTATTACTTAAACACATGAGAATAATACTAAAAATTGGAAGGATGCAGTTGAAGTTTTCAAATATTTCTCAGGTGATATTTAAATGGAGCAAAGAATTTCTCAACGTATATTTTATAATATTTTTTCTTCTGGTGAAAGTCTTTTTTGTTTTATTTTGGCTAAAATAAAAGCGGTTTAAAATTTTTTAAAACCTTTTTAAGGTCAAAATTATTAACCCTTTTAAGCAATATATTTTTGATTGTCTACAAAACAAACCATCATTATACAGTAGCTATGTTTCCATCCACCTATTTTTATGCGCATTTTGCATATGCGTATAAAAAAAGGTTGATGGAAACGGCATGATGCGCATAAATTTAGAAAATGCGCATAAAAAACTAATGCGCATAACTGAGTAGGATACATTTTTTAATCGATAAGAAAAGATGCGCATAAACTGCGATGGAAACACTTTTACCGCACAAATTTCAATGTCAGCATTAAAAAAAAGGTCATGTGATTTTGATAAGAGATCATGCAATAATGAAAATGTGTGTAAATAGACAAATCAGCAGGCTGAGCACACTGTAAACCATCGGAACTGTTGTTTTCATCATTCTAAAACGCCTTACCGTTTAAGTATTAGTGTTATTATATTATTAATGACCTCCAGAATCAAGAGCGTCTGTGCTCTGCGTCTGACACCTTCAAACACCACCGCGCGTTCACTGCGTGTCAGGATTGCCTTCTGAGGCGCAAGTCATTTATTAGATGAAGAAAAGATTGACGCAGCTTCTCCTACTGCAGTAAATTCAGTTTTTACTGTTGATATTTGGCGCCAGTTAATCAGGAAGTGACGATTTTGTTCGCTTTGACTCGTTGGATGGAAACGCTGCTTTATTTGCACATCTTTTATGCGATAATCCAGTTTTGCGCATAAAGTTCATTCGCATTTTTGGATGGAAACATAGCTAATACCTTGCCTAATTACCCTAATTAAACCTTTAAATGTCACTTTAAGCTGAATACTAGTATACTGAAAAATATCTAGGAAATTATTATTTACTGTCATCATGCCAAAGATAAAATAAATCAGTTATTAGAAATGAGTTATTAGAACTATTATGTTTAGAAATGTGCTGAAAAAATCTTTAAACAAAAATTTTGGAAAATATACTTTATTATTATTATTATTATTATTATTAGTAGTAGTAGTAGTAGTAGTAGTAGTAGTAGTAGTAGTTATAGATAGGGGTGGGATGGTTCAAAAAATTGACGGTATGGTTTGTATCACGATTCTGAGATCATGGTTTTTGTTTTTTTGGTTTATATTGGAAAAAAAGCCCATACTGTAACACTTAAATACCATTTAGAAATACCATTCATCAGCATATAATACATTGTACAGTATTTTAAAAATATATTTTCAAGGCCATGTTTTCTAGTTCCAGTTTTAAAGTTTTAATGTAGTCTTATGTTGTTGATAAATGGTAATGATGACAGCACATTCATTTTGGCTGCTGTCATTTCAGAAATTCTTCCAGGAAAATGCAACATTACTTTCACTTTACACTCAGACTTACCCGACTGTCAAATATTCCTAAAGGCACACCAACAGCACACATTTTCAACCTCTCCCTAATCAAACACACCTGAATCAACTCATCAGAACATAAGAAGAGACTTCAAAACATGAAGTTAATGGGTCAAATAAGGAAGACATCCATAAATATGTACTGTTGGTGTGCCTCCAGGAACACGGTTGGGAAACACTGCTTTAAACTGATATTTCTTGAAGCATGCAATTCATCAGCAGTAACTGTGAAAGATCCTCTATAAACTCTGAAGAAATGAACAAAGTTAAACCGTAAACTGTGGTGGGCTGTAACCGAAGTAACACAAATTGCTTCAAGAGACCGGAATGCGCTCAGTATGAGGCACTGGACTGGACCAAACTAAAGTGAAAGTAGAGAAAACGTGACAGATGAGTGAGAGTTTATTTATACAATTTATTTATTTGAATATCTGTAATAAAATGATAGTAAATCAGTATGTTAATCAGTTTTTATGATTATTTGATGAAAACAAAGTTCAAAATAACAGTATTTACTAGAATTTATGTTCTAACACACAAGCCTTTATTGTCATTTTACTGATCTAATAATGCGTGCTTGCTGAATATTAATTTACAAAAATCTTACTGAAGCTCAAGCATTTGAAGGAAAGTGTAGATGTATACATATATATATATATATAAATCCATCTTAAAAAATGAATGATTGCAGACTAATTGTCTATGACTATAATTAAAATAAAAGATTGTGAAAAGCATTATATATATACCGAGTTGGGTCTAACGCTTTCCACAATAACTCGTTACTGTACTTTCATTACAGTTTTGGGGAACTCAGTAATGTAATGAATTACATTTTAAATTTGTGTAATTCGATTACAGTTACTACTGTCAGTGTAATTGTGTTACTTACGTTACAAATATAGATTTTAGTAAAAACTATTAGCTTTTTTTTTTTTTTAAACGTGTTTTCTGCTGCAACATCAGTTAAGCATTTGCTTTTAAATTGCTGGAAAATGTGAGCTGAAATATTTGCTGACTAGAGTGTTTGCTTCTTCAACTGGAAATACAGACGTTACTTTGAGTTATTAGAGTGTAAAAACAAACATATTGCTGTTAAATGCAGTCCATGTCCAGTCTCTAAAGAACTTTCGACTGCTTTTAACTCGACCAGCAACTTGTTGAAGCACTTGAACAAAAAGCATTCTAGGACAATACTCGTCGCCAAGGAGGACACTGGTGCCCAAAAACACAGCGACCCAACTCAGCATAAACAGGCTAAATTGGATTTTTGTGCAGGATCGGGAGTGAAGGTAACTTCTTAATGTGAAGAGAAGGGTAGCTTCTTATGGGGCCGTTCACACATCGCAACTTTTGCGTATGCAAGTTCGTTATTTCCAATAGAGGCACGCATCTTGCGGGCACAAATGTGACGCATTTACATACTCAAGATTTCACGTATTCAACATTTGAGCGAATACAGTTTGTCTCCACAAGTGCAGACATAGTATGTGTTTTTCCGACTATGAATGTCAGTGGTTACAGATATCAAGTCTTCTTAAAAAAAACTTTGTCCTAGATGTAAGGCAGATAGAGGGACTCTCGTAAATATGCTGTGGTCTTGCCCTTAGAAGAATATTGGAAAGAGGCTTCAGAGGTGATTGCCAAGGTTCTAATGTGCCTAGACTTACCCTCTTAGGAGATGCTACACTACTTATTCATTCATTCATTCATTTATTTATTTTCTTTTGGGCTTAGTCCCTTTATTAATCAGGGGTCGCCACAGCGGAATGAATAGTCAAATTATCCAGCATATGTTTTATGCAGTGAATGTCCATCCAGCTGCAACCCATCATTGGAAAACATCCATACACATTCATTCACATACATACACTACGGACAATTTAGCTTACCCAATTCACTTATAGCGCATGTCTTCGAACACGGGGAGAACATGCAAACTCCACATAGAAATGCCAACTGCCCCAGCTGAGGCTCAAACCAGCAACATTCACAGCGCTACCCACTGAGCAACCGCAAATCTGAGATTTGTCTGACTAGCCCAACTAGGAGCCATAAAATGTATAGCTTTTAGAAGGAAGGATTCTAAACCACCTTCTACTTCAATGTAGATTTAAAAAAAAGTGTCATTTTATATGCCTTTAGAAAGAATTGCATTTCGTTTAAAAAAAAGAGGCAAGATTTGTTTGTTTAATTTTAATTATGGATAATTTGTGGCACAACGGGTTGGAGGTTTTAGGCATGTGTAAGGCAGTATGTGCGGGGAAGAAAGATCTATTTAGATTATTCTGTAATTTGTTGTAATTTTTGTATTTAACTTGGAAAAACCCAATAAACAAATGTAAAAAAAATTGATTAGGTAAATGATGAGAGAATTTTAAGTTAAAGGTAAGCTATCTCATTAAATGTTTTGAATTTGTCAAGATGCTGAGTTAAACTAATTGTAATGTTTTTTTCAGTGAACATAAAATTTCTGAAAGAGCTGCAGTTTATTTTGTAATTTCGATAAGTTTTTAAAAGTAACTTCAAAGTAAAGTAATTAGTAATTTGATTACTTCTAACATGAAGTAATTAGTAATGTAATCAAATTAATCTATGACTTTAAGTAAGTTACCAAACACAGTTAATATAAATACATTACGTTATACGTTGACGTTATTTATAAAACATTTTATATGAATGATTACCTCCTTGTTTTGAACTGTAGGTCGTTGTCACTTTGCAGTGTTAAATACCGCTGGTGTGTCCAGCACAAACAAATTTGGCCATAAATGACGGTGAAGCATACGCTGCATCATACAAATCTCAAACATCAAAGCATCATCTATAAAGTCAGCAAACCTGTGGCAGGAAAATCTTAAAGAGCGTCACAAACCACATCAGATACATACCTCCTCCACAGCGAAGAGTTTAACAATATTGACGTGATTGAGCATCTGCAGCACATCAAACTCCCTCATCTGAACTTCGTACGGCCTGTTGTAGCTCACCAGGTTGAACACCTTCACAGCAACCACCTCTCCAGTTTTCTAAAGGAATACAAATTATCGTTGAGCAAAAAATGTCAAGTCTGCGTGCTGTAGATTTCAAAAACAGATAGAGTACTTTATTTCGTGCTTTGTAGACGTTTGCTGTCGCTCCCTGACCAAGAACATCCTCCTGGGACCAAAGGTAATTTGCTGTACTTGTCATTGTGTTGACAGAAGTAGACAAAATTGGACCTACAGATGACAACAACAAAAAGATAATTAACAATCAATGCAACGTTTTCTTCATGATAATCTTTCCTCCAATAAAAAGCAACAGTTGGGTTCCAGAAGTAAAAACAACATTAGTTTTCTCCATAAGGTTTTGTTTTAAAACATTAAATTATGTTGTTAATCAATTGTATTTGCAATTAGCAGTAATTTAACATAAAAAAACTGTTTAACAGCAGAATCAGGGTTTCTGCAGGTTTCTTCAAATCAAATTTAAGACCCGTTAAGACCATTATGAATTGCATTTTAGACTTTACAGAGATAAATGATTAAAAAAAATCTAATTCCCCTGTTACTTCTTTAAATAGTTTTTGCATTAAAGGTCCCAGGGTTGACGGTGCATGTCAAAGCACAAACCAAGCATGAAGACAAAAGAATTTTCTGTAGACCTCCGAGACATGATTGTCTCGAGGTACAAGGCTGGGGAAGGTTACAGAAAACTTTCTGCTGCTCTGAAAGTTACAATGAGCACAGTGGCCTCCATCACCCAAAAGTGGAGGATGTTTGGAACCACCAGGACTCTTCCTAGAGCTGGCCGGCCATCGAAGCTGAGTGATCGGGGGAGAATGGCATTAGTCAGTGAGGTGATCAATAACCCGATGGTCACGCTGTACATACTTCTATACATGTGCTTTTTCAGGTTTTTTATTTTTATAAAATTTGCAACAATTAAAAAAAATTTTTTTCACATTGTCATTATGGGGTGTTGTGTGTAGAATTTTGAGGAAATAAATGAATTTAATCCATTTAGGAATAAGGCTCTAACATAGAATAATGTGGAAAAAGTGAAGCGCTATGAATACTTTCTGGATGCACAGAAAATCAACAATCAGAGAATTGCTCTCCACATACTTAAATAATTCTATGAATAATTTAGATTAAGCTTGAAATATATTGTTTCTATACATGAAACATCTACTAATAAATAGTTTTACATTTCAGCTGGTTGTCTTTGTTCATGGCTTAAAATGTTTTAACTAAGACTAAAAAAAACCTTTGGTAAAAATACTGCTCAAAAAGTGGGCCAAAAATTATAGTAGTCTGATGAACACTAACACCTCACACAAACTCTTTCCATACCCCTCACTGCATGCCATCAAGATATAGAGTAGCATGCACTGCACTTTAACCAAACCCTTAAACAATATTGCCTACAATAATTTTCCACAGTCAAACTATGTGTACACCTTTTTGACTGTGTACTTGTTTATCTGTGCCTACATGTGTGTAATGTGTGTTTTTCTCAGCGCATTCATTGTCTTTCACATATTTATTGTCTTTTAACATTGCTAATTGTATATTGTTTTGTTCATTGGAGTATGTTGTATTTTTGCACTGTCTGGAGCCAGCACCTGGCTGAAGGTTTTCACTTATCCTAGTACACATGCTGCTGATGTGACAATAAAAGTGATTTGATTTGATGATTGGATTTAACCGAAGTTTGTTGTAACTGTTTTTAGACAGACTGATAACCATGTGTATAATCACAGTATTACTACAAATGCTATGATTAAACTATGGTAAGGGTAGCATAACCTAGTTAATGTGTGTTTGTCTACCATGTTGTGTTACTTCTTTATTTACAGTTCATTTTGCTTAAAATATTATTATATTATCCACAGCATAAAGTATTTAAACATTTAAGACACTCTTTTCATAACGAATCTTAGTCAAATCAAATGTAGTCATAAGCTAAATTAGCTATTTGTCTATCTCTAGTTCAATTTCCCTTCAGATTAAAAGCATAACTGAGCTCAGGTAATAATAAATAATGCTGTCAGCGAACATCTCGTTAGTTTCTGTTTATTGTTAATCAATTGTAACATCAAATAGAATGTTAAGGCTATTAATTAACATTTAAGTGCTAAAATAAGGCAAACACAATCAAAATACACGTCTCTCATCCATTTAAAAAGCGAATTACCGTTTTATTCCTGAACTCAACACGTCTCTTTCAACACAACAGTCAGAACAGAAGAGTCAAATAAGTCCACTTCCTTCCTGTATGACCTAAAAGCAGATTAATCACATTTAGTGAAAATTAACATGTTTCTTAAATGTAATGTTACTTATTAGAAAAAAACGTAACGTTAATAAAGTGTCAACAACTTACAATGGCTTTAAGGATTTCCCCTTCGCATCATCCTCATCGTCATTATTCTGACTGACCGACAACAGAAAACTACAAAAAACAATCAACTAACCATTTGTGTGTTTGATGGCGACGCATTTTCCTCTTCAATCCAAACTGGGTTATTGTACAGACTACTTACACCTGCAGTCCTCAGACTGAAGTCAAGAGAGCAGCTTGACGGAAACTCAGCAGCAACTTTCCTTTCATTGCTGTCAGGAACTTCCTTGTTGGGCGTCTGTGTGTGTGTGTGTGTGTGTTTGCTCTCACAAGATTACTTCATCTTTAAATGGTTAACAAGGAAAACATAGCAAGGAGATTATTATTTTTTGTAGGTCATATCTTTCGTTTTAAGTGTAAACTATAAACCATTAGCGCACATTATTAAATATGACTGCATTTTTTAAAGTAAATCGCCCTCTAGTGAAAGACATCTAGAATGGCAGGTTTGACCAAGATTTGCATATTCAAGGAATTTACGTACAGTATTTCCTGGATTTCTGTAGAACAAAAACGAGGGCTGGACTGAGAAGACACAACATTTCACAAGCACTGATAAAGATTACAGACTTGAAAGATTTTCGACCCATTAAAAATATATGTTGGACCTATAATTAAGTAAATAAGCAGAAGGAGAAAAAGAACATATATTTTTAATGTGATTAATAATTGCATACTAACACATTTTTAATATGTTCATATAAATTATTTTAGGATTCTTAGATAAATATGATTTCATAATTAAATGAAAATCCCCACTGTAGAACTACTATTTGTTCATTTATTTAACTGATCCACTGTTTGGTAATTACTTTTAAAGGGGTCCTATAATACTTTCTCATTTTTTGAATGTGTTAATCAGTGTGAAGTGTATGTTTGGGCATAAAAAAGATCTTAAAAGTTACAAAGTCCACCCCAAAGGAAGATATTTAGGTTTGAATATACATACAGTTAAAGTCAGAATTATTAGCCCCCCTTTTAAATTTTTTTCTTTTTAAAATCTTTCCCAAATGATGCTTAACTGAGCAAGGAAAATTTCACAGTATGTCTGATAATATTTTTTCTTCTGGTGAAAGTCTTATTTGTTTTATTTCAGCTAGAATAAAAGCAGTTTTTAATTTTATATGAACCATTTTAAGGTCAAATTTATTAGCCCCTTTAAGTTATATATTTTTTCCGACTGTCTCCAGAACAAACCATCGTTATAAAATAACTTGACTAATTACCCTAACCTGCCTAGTTGACCTATTTAAACTAGTTAAGTCTTTAAATGTCACTTTAAGCTGTATAGAAGTTATTTGAAAAATATCTAGTCAAATATTATTTACTTATATATAGAGCAAAGTTCAAATAAATCAGTTATTATAAATGAGTTATTAAAACTATTATGTTTAGAAATGTGTTGAAAAAAAATCTTCTCTATGTTAGACCAACGACGAGATGATCCAAGGTTTCCATATCCTGGACCAGGCCGTATCCTGAGCAGCTACTGTGGTGATCATGGAGGAGTGGAGAACATGAGACTGATTCCTGTGACGCTCCAGAGACAGATGAGTCTTCGCTGAGGCCAGCTTCCAGCCTCCGCCGCTGAGACTGCAGCTCTGCACAAGACGTTTGGCCAGCGGAGAAATTAAAATGATCGTGCCCAACTGAGCCTGGTTTCTCTCAAGGTTTTTTTTCTTCACTTCCGCCATTAGTGAAGTTTTTTTTCCCTCTCCGCTGTCGCCACTGGCTCGCATGGTTCGGGATCTGTAGAGCTGCGCATCGTTGGATTTGCTCTTCAATATTTGGACTCTCAGTAGTGATTATTAAACCACACTGAACTGAGCTAAACTGAACTGAACTTAAACACTACAAACTGAACTACACTGTTCCTATTTACTGTGACCTTTTATGTGAAGCTGCTTTGACACAATCTACATTGTATAAGCGCTATACAAATAAAGGTGAATTGAATTGAATTGAATTAAACAGAAATTGGGGAAAAAATAAACAGGGGATTTAATAATTCTGACTTCAACTGTATCTGTATATATATATATATATATATATATATATATATATATATATATATATATATATATATATATATATATATATATATATTAGGCATGGGCTGGAATTAGATTCTGATATGATAACCTTGGATAAAAATATCCCGGTATCACGATATTGTGATTACTGCTCTAAAATTTATTCTTTTTAAATGTCTAAAACAACAAAAACTTTTTTCCCTTAGAACACAATATATTTTATTTTGAGAAACCTTTATAATATTATGGAACAGTAAACATGTCAGGCTGAATAATTCAAATAAATCATTGACTTCTGCTGTCTTCATTTATTTGCCAATTTTTTTTTTTTTTTACAATTTAAAACGACCTCTTAGGATATCTTTTCTGCTGGAGATATTGTTGTTCTAAAAAAATGTTTAAAAAGTAAATAAAAAATCGTACACACAACTTAGGAACAGTATTGCAGAAAATTTAGTTTGACGGTTTTAACTGTGTTATGTACTACTCACAAAGGGAAAGGCAAATGTTTATTTAAAAAAACATATAATGCAATTCATGGGAAAAAAGATAGAGATGATATTTTAAGCAGTTGGTGGCACGTTCACCTCACAGCAAGAAGGTCACTGGTTCGAGCCCCGGCTAGGTCAGTTGGCGTTTCTGTGTGGAGTTTGCATGTTCTCCCCATGTTGGCGTGCATTTTCTCCGGGTGCTCCGGTTTCCCCACAGTCAAAAGACATGTGCTATAGGTTAATTAGATAAGCTAAATTGTCCGTAGAATATGAGTGTGAATAAGAGTGTATGGATGTTTCCCAGTGATGCGTTGCAGCTGGAAGGGCATCCGCCATGTAGAACATGTGCTGGATAAGTTGGCGGTTAAACAAAAAAACAATCAAGGACATGTTTAGTCAGTTATGTTTTATTTAAAATGAAAAAAGGCTGGTAATATTGAAAAAAAAGAGATAATTTTCACATTTTGCAGTTTTTGTTTAATTGAAACAATCAAATACACGTTTAGCAAGCAATTTTTTTTATTTAAAAATGTTTACTACAAGAACTACACATGGAATTATATAATGTATATTTGAGTGGAACTACTATTGCTGTAACTGTACAATATTGTACCAAAACAGAAGAAAATAAGAACCCCCACAAACAAAATACTGAAAAGAAGAAGAAGAAGAAGAAGAAACAATGTACCTCTGCAATGTACACTATTGTATATACAAAACAGCATCTGAACACACGCTTCTGTGGGAACAGACATCAGAATGGACAACTATAAATAGATCTGACAAGACGATTCAGTTTACAGTCTTGCTTCAACTGGACAGGAATTACATTTTAATAACAGTTATGATTACAAAGAAAATAAGAAGGAAGAAAATCACCCTCACTTAAATGTGTTCACAAACATACAATGCAGATTCAAGTGTATAATGATTGATTTCAGTTTACTCAAGGAAACATCATGTGTGTAAACGTAGGCCTCGGCCAACAGCATACTATTGACATTTACACATTAAGCATGACCTGCTGTCATTTGCATGTAAAAGTCCTGCTCACAAAAACTCCAATAAGACAGTTTCCAGTTGCCTTTATGAGGTATCAGGAACAACACACACACGCGCGCGCAAAACCTCCAATCATTTACACGTGAACAAATGTAAACACCTGTGAAGACGTTCAGAACATGACGGCACATTCAGAAAACACAATAGGAAAACGAGGAACGTTACTTGGAGATCAACAAAACAATGCCTCAGTCATAAAGATCTTAGTCTATCCACAGATATTTTCCATTAGTCGCAGTTAGTTGTTGTCTACGTTCACAAACTTGTTTTCATGCATAATAAGGCCTCGCTATGGGAAAACACACACTCGTCTGATCCGTTCTGTCGAAGGCAATAAAATCACGCAGACCCTGTGAGGGGCATTTAGCTCTTTGGACAGGCATCTTATAAAGATTGTCAGACGTTAAAGGATGAGTTCGATCAAAAATGAAAGGAGATGCTGTTTAATTTACTCACCCTCAGACTGTACATTAACCAAGACCTTCAGTTCAATCAGTGGCCTTGATGGTTCATAAAAGACAATTAAAAAGCTAATAGTACTTTTAGAGTCAAAAACAATAGAAAAACACATACAGGCAACACGAAATCAATACATGATGATGATACACTGATGTTATATGGACTGGAACGATCAGTCTGTGGATCAAAGGTAATAATATTTATGATATTCATATTCAGATCAATCGTTTTCAGATGGAATCTCAATGCACTGTCTGAAGTCAAGTTTAGAAATCTGGTGTTGCCTGTATTTTATTGTTTATTTTTTGACTTTCAAACTTAATAAATGATGAAATACTGATGTTTTATTATCCAAAACAATCAGACTGTGAAGATACATGGTAATAATGTACATCAGGGGTGCTCAACCCTGTTCCTGGGGAGCTACCTTCCTACAGAGTTCAGCTCCAACCCTGATCAAACACACCTGAACCAATTAATTAGAACCGGCACTTGATAATTACAGACAGGTGTGTTTGACAAAGGCAACTGAAATCTGCAGGAAGGTATATCTCCAGGAACAGGGTTGAGCACCTCTGATGTACATAATACTCAGATTCATGCACAGATCAATTGTTTCGCTTCATTAAATCACAACGTACGTCATGTGGAGTAATTTTGTGTTGCCTTTATGTTTTTCGAATTTCAAAATAAAAGTAAAATAAAAGTAAAACAAATGAAGGCAACACAAGCTTAATACATGCTGATACACTGATGTTTTATAATCTGAAACGATCAGTCTGTGAGGATCAATGATAATAATGTACATAATATTCAGATTCATGCACAGATTGATTGTTCTGCTTCATTAAATCCCAATGTACATCATGTGGAGTAATTTTGTGTTGCCTTTATGTTTTTCGAATTTCATAATAAAAGTACAATAAAATAAAAACAAATGAAGACAACACAAGCTTAATACATGCTGATACACTGATGGTTTATAATCCAAAACGATCAGTCTGTGAGGATCAATGATAATAATGAATATAATATTCAGATTCATACACAGATTGATTGTTTTGCTTCATTGAATCCCAATGTAGGTCATGTGGAGTAATTTTGAGCTGCATTTATGTTTTTTGACTTTCAAAATAAAAGTAAAAAATAATATAAAATAAAAACAAATGGAGGCAACACAAGCTTAATACATGCTAATACACTGATGTTTTATCATCTGAAACGATCAGTCTGTGAGGATCAATGATAATAATGTACATAATATTCAGATTCATGCACAGATCGATTGTTCTGCTTCATTAAATCCCAATGTAGGTCATGTGGAGTAATTTTGTGTTGCCTTTATGTAGTTTTTTTGACTTTCAAAACAATAGTAAAAAATAAAATAAAAACAAATGGAGGCAACACAAACATAATATATTCAGATTCATGCACAGATTGATGGTTTTGCTTCATTAAATCAAAACGTACATCATGTGGAGTAATTTGGTTTTGCCTTTATGTTGATTTTTGACTTTCAAAATATTAGTAAAAATAAAATAAAAACAAATGGAGGCAACACAAACTTAATACATGATGATGATTCCAACACGGCAATTCGTAACTTTTTGATTTAGTGGCTAATTCGTATGAATTCGTACGATCTAATTCGTACATTTTCGTAGGATTTGCTCATCCCCCAATGACGGTTGGGTTTAGGGGTGGTGTTGGGTGCCACGCCTCCTTTTTAAAATCGTACAATTTCGTACGACTGAACTCGTACGAATTCGTACGAATTAGCCCCTAAACTGACAAAACGTAAAATACTTACGTTTTCTCGTGAGATCAGGCTGGATGATACACTGATGTTTTCTAATCCGAAATGATCAGTCTGTGAGGATCAATGATGGTAATGTACATAATATTCAGTTTCATACACAGATCGATTGTTTTGCTTCATTAAATCCCAGTGTACGTCATGTGGAGTAATTTTGTGCTGCCTTTATGTTGTTTTTTGACTCTCAAAGTATAATTAAAGACCACAATTTGAGTTAAAACTCATTTCTAATGTACCACTAAAGAAATAAAGTGACCTTCATCTACATCACACAGTCAAATATCGCCTTAGGATGAGTCAATTAACTGCAGATCATCATTTTTGGGCGCACTATCTCTTTAAGGAGGCTTTTTGTACACTTAATCTTTCTCAAAACAAACAGAGGAAAGCGAGCTCCATTTTTGCATGTGTCCCCTTTTAGTTTTTCCCTTTTTTTTTGCATTGTAAATCTGATCAAATAAAAAAAGAACTGCTGTCAGGCTGCTACGAAGAGTCATTATATACATACTGTACGTAAACACACATACTAATACATAGATACCATGATACAGACCCAGAGGTGAGTAATGACCTAGGGAGAGTTATTTTTCTTGTTATTTAGTTTTTTCTTTTTTTTTTTTTTTACACACGGGCCGATGAAGAAATAATGTGCTTGCTTGACATTCCTCATTTTTAGATACTTGTTTCCAGTTATAATCACGATTATTAGACTTATACAAAACAACACCCTCTTTTTATGTGCCCGCTGATATTATAATAGTAGAATAAAATGACATCTCAGACTGTGAATGAATTCGGAAGTGCTTTGGAGCATTTACGGAATATCGATGATGAATCCAATGGTTTGGGAAGCCGCGTTCATCATGCAAAAAATCTTGTGGATCTTCATGCAAACGTGTTTATTTGTCACGTTTATAGTTTGGTTGGCTAACAAGAGTGCCAGTGTAGGTTATATGGTGAATTATGAACTATAACTAGTGATTATTGTATTTGTAGAATCTGACGGAATGGATCGAGCCAGAAATGTCATTGCATTTGAGTGGCGGATTTATATCAGGAGGAAAAAAAAAGTGTTTCAATTCAACCTGCTTCAATTTGCACTAAAGTCTGAGGTGAAAATGTATCCTCGAATAGTTCGTCTGACCTCAAAAGAAGTTCTTTTCCCATTAAAACGAGTCTGTATAGACAGAAAATAACTCCAAAGCTCTAAACTGGGATTAGAAAAGAAGATCCGGCTGATGTCCGAGTCTCAATCCAAACTAAAAACTGCTGTAAAATCATCCTGTGTATATTAAACACTCACTCGCTCACTCAAATCTAAACGATCCTCTGGTTTGTTTACTAGGAAACCCTCAGACGGGGCAGGATTTGTCGGTGGGTGGTGGTGGAGGTGGTGGTGTTGGTGGGATGGTGGTGGTTGGAGATCCCATAGCCGGACTTCCTCCGGCTGAACTGCTTTTGGGGAACACCACAGGCTTGGGTCTGGTGGCTGGAGGTTTGTTATCTCTGAATGTGGAGCCGGAAGGGGTGGTCATGGAGGACAGAGGGCTCTTGGGGCCTGTGGTTTTGCCGGGGCGGAAGGTGGAGGGCATGTCGCTGGCTGAACTGGCGCTGCGCTGAAGAGGATGCTGGGAGGATTCGGCTTCGCGAAGCAGGCGGGAATGGAGAGGGCTAGACGGTTCAGACGTCCCGCCGCTTTTGAGCTGCTCCAGTGTGTCGAGAACCACGTCTGGAGCGTGTTTGACGTTGCTCTGCCTCTCCAGCTCTCGCAGCTCACTCAGAGCCGTGTTCATAGTGGCCTCGATGTCCTGCAGGAAGAAAAGAAACAAAACACAATGTAAATATATGTACCTAAATCCAACTACTAGCTTACTATTAATAAGCCAATTAGCAGTTTATTGAGCTAAAAGTCTTAGTTAATGGTTTGTTAATAGCGTGAAGTGTAAATTAAAATTAAAATGAAGTGTGACTGACAATATATATTGTTTATTTTAGATTGAATTGTTTCTCATAAAGTTAAGCATAAAAAGCTTCTATTACACTTATATTCCTATATATTCAGTATTTTGTTTGTTTTACATTCATTTAAAAAATAATAATCAGAACCAAGAAAGTTTCAGATAGTATTCTGATTTCCTTATTGTTTATTTATTGTTTTTGTCTGAAGAATATTTGTAAGGCAGCAGAAGAAAATGTCTAGTTACAATATGTCTGTAACACGAGTGACAGAGACAACTAAGGTTTAGGATCCACGTGCAAGTTTACTCAAAGTCAGGGAACGTTGATCAACACAGGTGCAAACAGATGTATAAAGGCAGTCCAGAATCGTAGTCAAAAGTATCGGGCGAGAGGTCGGAAGGCAGGCAGCTGACAGGGATAACTAGGTAAACAAGGCTAGGGTAAACACACGGAGAAACAAGACTAAGGAAACGCGTTTACAGAAAACAAGACTCGGCAATGGAAGTGAGAGTGTGAGCAGTATAAATAGTGTCTGTAATCAGTCTAGAAGCTGCAACAGCTGTGGGAGTCTAATCAGTGGAAATGAGGAACCATGGGTGTGTGAACGGAGTGCATGTATGAATATGTAGTCCATGATTGGCGGATTTGTAGTCCTTGTGCAAACCAGCGATCTAGGGAGTTATGATCGCTGGTGACCGTGACAATGTCTGTACTCTCATACATATAGTTAAAGTTATATGTAAAATCTTAAAGGACGTTTATATACTGCATGTTGTTTGAAATATTATTGCATATATTCATTAGTTTATAATCTGGCATTTTAAAGTAAAAAAACAAATACAGGTTTATTTGTTTAGCACCATATATAGATTTTAGAAACAATATATAGAAACAAAACAAACAAGACTTTCTCCAGAAGAAAAAATATTATCAGACATACTGAGAAAATTTCCTTGCTCTATTGAACATCATCTGGGAAATATTTAAAAAAGAAAAAAATCAAAGGATGGCTAATAATTCTGACTTCAATTGTATATATAATAATAATAATATAGACAAAATGAGTGTAAAGAAATGTTATTACTTTTTATATAATTTATATATTTTTATCTACATTTACCAAGATATACAGATAAAATATATTACAAATTATTATTACAAAACAAAGTGTATTTTGTGATTTTTATTTGTATTTTTTTCAAAATATGGAAGCCACAGTTAAAGGTGTTAAAATTTCACTTCACTTCTTCTTAAAAAGACAACATATATGTTACAACATTAATGCTTACGCTAAGGTCAGACCTTTGAGCTTTCAACAACAAATCTGTAAGATGTCCACACATTTACAATGACCAAACCACAGAAACTCCAACTCAATTACCAGCAGCCGGGATAGATGGAGCAGCTCCATCCAGCCATGAAATTACAGTTCAAAGAAAGACAAATAGGACACTCTAAAACACACAAGTTCCTCTGGAGACCTCAGCAATTTTCCAGAGAGGAAAGTAGTCTCTCAAGTTGACCTGTGTGTCTATTTATCTGGGGCCTAAGCACGAGCACAGAAACACAGAATTTGGCAGGATGGTCCCAAATTTCCAATAGTATCTTGATGCAGACTTGGATTTGCAAGCTGAGACTGACAGTCAATGGAGCTAGTGACGCCACTGTAAGGGGTGGGTTAGGTTTGGGCATTGCAGGCAACTGCATCCAGACCCCTCTCCAAATTTCCCCCCACTAATCAGAAGGAAACACCAAATTTGGCAGGGCCACAGATGGCGCTATTTGAAGTAATTTGACATTTTTTGCTTATACCATTTTGAGTAATTCTACATTGCTCAACCATTTTGAGCTGTTTAAGAAAACGTTTTTTTTTTTTTCAAAGTTCTATACCATTTGTCTACTCAATGCCAAATTTTGTTTGTAACATCTAGAGCGGTGGGCTCAAACTCAATTCCTAGAGGGCCCCATCTCTGCATAGTTTAGCTCCAAACACCTCCAACTTATATATGCTTAATAGTCTTTAATAGTCTTGAACACCTTGACTAGTTAGATCAGCTAAGTTTTATTAGAGTTGGAGCAAAACTGTGCAGAGCTGCGGCCCTCCAGGAATCCAGTTTGAGACCTATAATCTAGAGAGATTACAAAAGATTTTACAAGAATTTGGATTTAATGAATGGTCTAGAAGATACTGTTTAATAAGGGTATGGAGCCATGACGACAAATGAATTGGATTTATTTTCTCAAAGGTTTGACTAATTCATTTTTTTTTAATTTAAACTAATGAATTGTCATAGCTGAACATGGAAAATTGTGCATATCAGTCAAAAGAGGAGATCAAAAACGGCCCACCCAAAATGGCCACCAAACTACAACCGGTTGTACCAATGTTGTCCACCAGAGGGTGGACAACATCAATTCCTTAATTCTTTCACATTGTTTCCAATTTTAAAACTTTTCAAATCTGTTTAAATGGTTCAATAGATTTAAGATTCAGTAGGTGATTGTCTTCAGAAGCAATGTTGATTAAGCGGGTTAAAATCCTGATAGCAATTTCAGTTTCCAAAAAATCTCCAAAACATTTTCGTACTCATTGAATATTGTCATTTAGGAAAACTTTTGTCAAGTTGTCATACATGACTTAATATTTCTGTTCAAATAAAGAAACAATTTTTTGTCTATTTTAAGTAATAGAAGTTTGCTTCCATAGCATATCATTGCATTCCAAGCTAAATTGTCCTTTAATGGGTTTGTGTGGATGATTCCTTGTGTTGGGTTGCGGCTGGAAGGGCATCCACTGCATAAAACAAATGCTGGATAAATTGGTGGTTCATTCCCCTGTGGTGACCCCAGATTAATAAAGGGACTAAGCCGACAAGAAAATTAATGAATGAATGATTCTGTTTATTTACTTGTGTAAATTTATATTTATTAAGTTTTTAAAATTTACTACAGTAATATTATTGACTAATGTGAAAATATGCATATGATTTATTTACAATACAGTTTGTAAAGTAATATTTTCTGCCTTTTAGTAGATATATTATATGAGAGACTTGGTTTGCTTACCAAATAAAGTGGATCTAATTGGATTTGCATTTTAAATATTAAATAAAATTTAAAAAGGTATTACTTCTTATTTCATATATTAAGGTTTTAGTTATGATACTCCCAAAATAATTCTGCATAAATCCTGCAGATTTTTAACATAATTCTGCGCAGAAATAGCAACAAATGTTTGCTGATTCCGTCTGGCCCTAGTTATTAGTTATGACTTGATCACAATGCTGTAACATAATCCTAAATTCAGTTTGGACAGTGATTTCAGTGATTATTTGGGGGGAAAGAAGTTAATAACACACTTAAACTGGTTTAATGGTTATGAAAGTCAATATGTTTGACATTCAATTTACATCAAATATCAGTTTGATTTGCATACTTGATCAACTGAGATGTCAGTTTGTTGTCATCAGTTGCCTAATGGGTTGTAATTGGACAACAGTGATGACTGTATAAGCCAGAAAGTTTAGATGAAAGCGGACAGGGTTTGAATGCTGCTGGATTCTAATAATATTCTGAAGTGTACCTGTACCTGTGAGCTGTGCTCCACCTGCGCGATCACCTCTGGGTCGAGGGGTCTGTGGTTGCTGAAGCTCTTGGATCGTCCAGTAGGTGTGGATTTGCGCACCTGAGGACCCTCTACTTTAGTCTTGAGAGAGGAGTGTCTGGTGATGGAGTTCAGGACGCTGTGAGCGCTGACGGGACGCTTGTCTGAGCTGTCCTTGGCCAGTCCTCCAGCAGGCATAGAGGAGGTCTTTAAGCCCCCCGCTGCTCCAGGTGAGCCCTCCTCCACAGGCCGGATGGTTCTCCGGATGCTTGTTGCTTCTGGACGTTTCCTCAACCTGAGATAAATATGTGTCAGTACAATTTCCCACATATACACTTTTCTTAAAGTCTTTTAAAATGTGTCAAATACAGTTAGGTCCATAAATATTTGGACATCGACACAATTCATACATTTTTGGCTCTATACACCAACAAAATGGATTTAAAATAAAACGAACAACATGCGCTTTAACTGCAGACTGTCAGCTTTAATTTGAGGGTCCAATTGATTACATCCAAATCAGGTTAATGCTGTAGGAATAACAACAGTTTGCATTTTTGCCTCTTACTTGTTAAGGGTCCAAAAGTAATTGAACAATAAGCTTCTAAGCTGTTCCATGGCCAGTTGTGTGTTATTCCCTCATTATCCCAATAACAATGAGCAGATAAAAGGGACAGAGTTTATTTCAAGTGCGTTATTTGCATTTAGAATTTGTTACTTTTAACTCTCAAGATGCCGCCACCAGGGATGAAACCCAGCGTCTGGTGATGTCTATGCATTGCAGACTTCAGGCTGTAATTGACTGAAAGGGATTTGCAACCAAGTATTAAAAGGTGAAAGTTTGATTTATGATTATTATTCTGTCCAATTACTTTTGGACCCTTAACAAGTGGGAGGCACATATGCAAACAGTTGTAATTCCTACAGCGTTCACCTGATTTGGATGTAAATACCCTCAAATTAAAGATGACAGTCTGCACATCTTGTTTTATTTCAAATCCATTGTGTTGGTGTATAGAGCCAAAAATGTTAGAATTGTGTTGATGTCCAAATATTTATGGACCTAACTGTATAAATCAAATATTTTGTTAAATAGACTTTACAAAAAAAAAAATTAAAAAGTTTAAACGTTGTCATGTTTATTATATTTTAAAAAATCATGAATAAATAACTGTAAATAATAATTTGTAGTAATAAATCACAAGTATAAATATATAATGCTTCACTTGATCCAGCTGCCTTTATAATTTCAATTCACAAAGTCATAACTTCAATTAATTATGCAAATTTATATGTGTAAAAATGTGAGACCGTACTTGTTGAGGTTGGCTAGATAGATATCAGCCACATGACCTCCAGTGGGTGAGCTGGCGCTGGCTCTGGTGGAAACCTTCTCTTCCCCTGAATCATGGGATCCTTCAAGGTCAGCTTTAGGACTTCCTCTGCCTGCATATCCATCCGGCCTAAAAAAAAATATATAGATCTATACAATCCACAAATACAACAGTCTCATAATAGATACTCCATAAATACAATACGATACATTAATATTGACACCTTGATAAAATAAGAGTATAAAGGCTGTGAAAGCTTAAACTCTTGATATTCTGTTTAAAATATTAAGCAAAAAATAAAGATGCTTCAGTTTGTTTTTGGATGAGAGTAGAGGCTTTTTTCCATGAAAACTTTTCAAACAGTTTATGGAGATGTCAGTTATGTCAGATTGTAATTTTGGAGACTTTCTCTGACACACGAGAGCTGTTATGGAATTATCCAGATTTTGGTGATCATGTCACTGCATTAAAACAAGATACATGACAAATTTTCTTCTCCTGGTGGAAAGGAGCATTTTCAATGTTAATTTTTATATGTAACAATGTCAAAAAGAATTACGGGAAATAGTTTGCTAATTTGAATTCATAGGTATGACATTAATTATGGCACACATAGATTTAACAAAGATATTTATTAGTGTGATAAAACTGTGCTGTTTGCAAATGTTTGTCCTCAGTGAGAACATTTATTAGATTTTTTTTTTTTAAGAAAATAAATAAATACATTTTCACAGCCTTCTTTGCTCATTCACCAAGAATTCCAATATTATTGGTGGGCACTGTAAGTTACGACTTCTAACTTTCTAACACCAGCTTTTCTACTAGTTTCTAAAGTTGCATTGCTGACGATCTTATTTTTTTAGCATAGAGTCAAACCAAAAATAATTCCGAAACCTTCAAAAAATCTCACATTATTAAAGTTTAGTTTCGAAAATTATAGTACAGTATGTAATGGATCACAATCAACCAAAAATAATTCACACAAATGTTACTATGATAATATTTACACAACTACTGTGTCAACATTTTGTTGGTTCAACATGAGCCTCAATAGCTATGATTCCATCAAAAGATGCGATTTAAACAATGCACAAAATAGCGATATTGAGTAAAACATTTGCAAATAAAGGCTCCAATGGGTCAAACAAAACAAAATCGTCACATCATGAAAAACAGCCACCAAATATCAGAAAGAAAAATGGAACTTGTTGTGTAAAGGAGAAGCAACTGTGGGCTTTTTTCTTAATAATAGATGTATGGAAACATAGCTATTGCCAGTCTGTAGTATCTGCTGTCAACCAAATTGCTACAAACCTGAATTTCAATATTTTCCCAAACACTCTTGGCTTTAAGTGCACTGTATGAAGAATTTATGGGTATAATATGTCACAGTTTACTTTATTTTGTTATCCTCACAGTGTCATTTACATTTAGTCATTTAGCAGATGCTTCTATCCAATGAGAATGAGTGTCCTGCAGTAAAAAAACAAACTATATATACACTAACCGGCCACTTTATTAGGTACACCTGTCCAACTGCTCGTTAAGGCAAATTTCTAATCAGCCAATCACATGGCAGCAACTCAATGCATTGAGGCATGTAGACATGGTCAAGACGATCTGCTGCAGCTCCATTAGTACCAATTGTTGCTAAGTATTGTTGCTGACCATGTTCATCCCTTTGACTACTTCCAGCAGAGTAACTCATCATGTCATATAGCGTGAATCATCTCAGACTGGTTTTTTTGAACATGATAATGAGTTCACTGTACTAAAATGGCCTCCACAGTCACCAGATCTCAATCTCATTGAGCACCTTTGGGATTTGGTGGAACAGGAGATTCGCATCATAGATGTGCAGCTTGCAAATCTGCAGCAACTGAGTGATGATGTCATGTCAATATGGACCAAAGTCTCAGGAATATTTCCAGTATCTTGCTAAATCTATGCCATGAAGGATTAAGGCAGTACTGAAGGCAAAAAGGGGTCCAACCCGGTACTAGTAAGGTGTACCTAATAAAGTGGCCAGTGAGTTTATTTATCTAGTGTGTCATTTTGCTTTGACTGTAGTACTGACCATCATGACTAGTCAAATTCAATAAACATCTTACATGTCCTGCACTACTATGTACTGGTGCGGCACGAGACCCTCAGTGCCGTTGTGTCGTCCCTCCCACCAGTCGTCAGATGCACGGTGGTACAGCAGCAGAGATGCCCCCTTCTTGAAGCTCAGCTCACGGTTGGTGCGTCCAGAATAATCAAAGCGAGCAATGGCCTCGATGGGGTCCGACTCTGAAACGGTCAATGGCCCTGACTTTACTACTCAGAAACACAGAAAACAAAGAGACAGACAGAGAGAAAGAGCGAAAGGGAAAGAGGGAAGGAAGGGTTATTGCGGAAGAAGCCAGGCAGGTTAGAGCACAATCATCAGTTGCAGAAAGGGTGCGTGGTGGACGCATGAGGACAGTGAATGTGTGTGTGTGTTAGTATTGTCTCATGACTGGTGCCTGGACTCACCGTCATCACTGTTGTGGATTACAGAGCCCGTGTCAGGAGCAGGTTCGTCCACTAGAGGGGGCTCAATGTGTGGATTATCACTGACGGATTGACAGAAACAAATATACATCAGTGGAAACCTTCATTATAGTCAGACAATAGATGACATTAACACAAAATCTATATATTGCATTAGTATAGAAGCCAGCATGCACATGTAATACACACTTGCACATACTGTTGAAAAGTGTGTGTTCTGAAAGATTTATTTGGGTTTATTTGATTTAAAATGATGTAAAACAGTAAATAGATTGTAAAAACAGTAATGTTGTGAAATATTTTTACAACTTCACACAGCTGCTTTCTGTTTATTTCTATATTTACCTGTTATTACATGGCTAAGCAACTCAATAGTGTAAAATGATGGTTCAGAATGTTTATATATTATTCTAATATGCTGATTTGATGCGGAACAATTCTTATTATTGCTGTAAACAAAATATTCAAAGAATATGAAGGTATTTGAAGGATTCAGATTTATACCTTCCAATCTGTCTCAGCATGAATCAACATTTATCCTTTTCTCATCATTCTGTTTCTCATTAATTTTATTAAAGATGATTATTGAATGATGAATAAAGTTAACACATTGCTTAATATAAGAATGTTCAGTGCATTTGCCTGTCTCTTTGTAACTATTTTCAGGAGCCACCAAAGTAGGTCAGAGGTCACGGAGACCTTGAGTGGAATTGAAGGGCAGAGGACTGGAGGCAACTGTTTCTATTGTTATTTCTATGAGTTAATACTATCTAAAATGTCTAAAGTTATTTTTCTATTTTTACAGGTAATTCTTTTAAGGTGATTTAACTTTTTATTCAAGATAGACTTTGTGTAGTAAGGTGGTTTATAACCAGTTTTGATAAAAACAGCTGAGAGTACACTCAGCCTTGGATAAGAAACAGATTGTACTTTAAGTGTGTGTGTTCTATTTGATTGTGGATCCGTTTCACATGTCTGGAGTCAGCTCTAAACAGTCTAGCGGATGTCTGACGTTTATGCTTAAGATATTTTTCAGAATTGTACGCACGCACGCACGCACCCACGTGGAAATTTTCCTACTCTATCTGTGTTTTAACCAATCAGGTTAGAACACCTATATGTATGACGCAGTTAATGACGTTATGTGAGAGTATAATTGTTATTGATTTGTGATTGTAAGCAGAGCGGCCTAGGAACTCATTTGGGAGTGTTAAAGCTGGCTTCTGCTGATGAAACTGCAAACTATCTTCAGTAAACTTTATTTATTTATTTGAACCTCTGACTCCGGCTCTTTTTCATCTGACAGACTGCTCATTCTTTGGGTCAAAACTGTACTTAATCCCAACATACTTGTTTATTAAAAATATAATAATATGCAAATAATAATATGCTTTATATATATTTATACAACAGTTCTGTCTGGTTCTCGAATCTGATTGGCTGATATTGTGCAATATTCTGCAATATCTGTACTTGTACAGCCTCCTCACCTTTCTGTATTACTCCGCCCACATAGAGTGACAGCAGATCAATAAACTCACTACAGTTTGACAAATATTGCAGCTGTTGGACAACATAATGTACCTTTTTTTCTCACCTATTTTAGGTGAGAATGTAGTTGTTTAGACTGCAACTATGCAGTTTAATTTTAAGGATAGTGCTTATTTTAAATAGTTATAATTTCGGAGATAAAGAGCATCAGCATCCATCAGCCTGTCTTACTGAGCAGAGCAAAGATGGTTGATGCTGTCCATCCACAAGATGGAAAAAGAGACCTCAGCGCAACTAAAGCTGATCAAATCATTCTAAAACAGGTAAGTGACGATCTCTCTCTTTTGTATGTTGTAGTGCTGTATTTATACCATAGTAATTGTAGTGTATTGAGTGTGAGATTGCACTCACATATGTACTGTATGTATTTTGTGTTGGCCACTCTTTGTATAAAACTGAGTTACTTTTTGGTTGGCCATCTGTTTGTTTCTAATGAGTCTCCTGTTTTCGTCACTGCAGACTAGTTCAGTAAAAGGAAAGAATTGTGTTTAGCGTTTTTCCTTATCACAAACACAACAGTAATCTGGTAGTGTTTGCTTTGCTTTGACTTTTTCAGGTTATTTGTTGTGATCTCCCGATTGCAACAGAGAAATACTGTGAAATCTTAGCCTTATAATCTTAAAATATCAACAAAATCACCTTTTTGTCATCACTTTAGACATTACGCAAGAGAAACACTCAAATACTAGCCCTAATGTGACGTTGGCAAAGTAGCAACAATTTCTGCTGTTCTGACGTCAGCTGCAGATGTGAATGAATAGCGGAAGAAAGCAGTTCCTTTTTTAGACTTTTAGACTCTCCGTGTTTGAATTTCTTTTTAATATACACGATTATGTCGTCAAACTGTTGTATAAACTCAATATTACATGATTAGCAGTGCAATATGGCTGTATATTGTCACTGCCGATATACAGCCATCACACTACTACGAATGTGATTTTGCTCATTTATATTACAAACTTATTTGCATCCTTGGTCATGTCAAAGTTTGATGTCTTTATTATTCTAAAATAAAGAAAACATAATAATCAAGCATGAGAATAATCTTGTATTTCCTCTGGAAATTCCAATAAAGCAATGGAGAAAAAAATGCACATTTCTGAGTACAGCTTTAAGCTTCTCTTGTCACTCTTCAGGCCAAACTGTGTTTAAGCTTCTTTGAAGCAAAACAGGAAGCAGAACACAGATATGAGGATCAAAGCTGGACCTTCCTGTGGCCTCTTGACTGCAGTGTGAACCTGCCCTCACTCAACTGCAGCAGGGGAATCTAATGAAACCAGAACAAACTACTCCAACACACAGGAAAATGGCTCATTTCCAAGGTCAAGCAGCCCTTATTGCTGATAACAGCTCTGTTTCGTCATTCACAGGCCAAGAAAACCTCAAATGATGTAGTATAAAAAGGATAGTTCACCCAAAGATGAACAAGTAATCACTATTTATTCACCCGCAAGTGGTTCTTAACCTTTTTTTGTAGAACACAAAAAGGTAATTTGAAGAATGTTGCTAGCCAATAAATTCAATTCAGCTCCAGCAATTTTCTAAATATCTTCTGAGTTCAACATAAGAAAGAAAGTCAAACAGGTTTGGAACAAGCGGTGGGTGAGTACATGATGACAGAATTGTCCTCTTATGTGAACCTAACAACCTGATCTCTCATCACTGAGATCTCAAACAAAATCACTGCCTAATTTTACTGTCACCACTGCACCAATAAAAGCTGATCTCTCATAACACGTTTGGAGGAAATTCAACCTCTACACAGTGAAAGTGCAGGACTCCAGCAGCTGCAATGTATCTCACTACCACCCTTATTACATAGACCGCTGGCAAGCATGAAGCCAGGGCTAATGAAAAGCTTATAGTTTCATTAGAGAGCAGCTCTAGACAGGAGGAAGTTGTGGGTGATGTCTGTGTGATGTGTGTAGTGAAACACTGTCAGGCAGGTTTGGCAAAGACACATTCATCGGTGTGTCTTTAAAATGACAGCTTGGTCTGCCAGAGTGGTTGGATGGTGAAGAGGGTCCTGTGATTCTCCTAATGCTCCGTCTGAAAGTGTGTGTGGAGCTTTGATCAGGACTCTTGAGGTAAAATGATCCATGTGGCTTCTTCACCCTTGAGCAGATGAGTTTGTGATGTTCAGTGAGGTCAGAAGCTGAGCTCACTCATAATGTTTTGCCCAGAGACTCTGGATGGTTCATACTGCTTTATACAACATGTCTTTTACACTCATTTGACAACTTTTATAAGCAATTTTTTTCTATCATACTGTACAAAAGTGAATTTAACTTTTAAAAACATTGGTAACGTTACCTGGTATAATCATTCTGTTCTCTTTCACGAAGTATTGTGTTTTTCACAATATCATGGGTTTTTTTTGTTGAAGAACTGTTATTTTGAAAACCCTAGTCTCCTAGCAAGTAATACTAGTCATGCTAGCCACAACAAAAAGTCCTTCAAATGCTGAAATGACATTATTTTTTCTGAAAAAAGAGAGGGAAGTGTTTATATCAGGGTTTCTGCAGATTTCACAAAGTGAAATTTAAGACTTTTTAAGAACGTATAAATTAAATTTCAGACTTATACAGGGCTAAACACTAAGGAACCTTTCCCGGTTGGTCATGTGGAAAAGAGGTTTACTTGCCTCATCCAGAAAAAAATTTAATTACTTATTTCTTTGCCACATATCTTAAATAATGTGTCAAAACAAGCAAACCCTAGTTGTATACATGCACGTTTTTAACATAACTTTTCTTAAAAAAAAAGTATATAGAGTTTGGTTGAAGGTTTTTTAAGATGTATTGTTGGAAATTGGAGGCATTGGCAGATGAAAATTAAGCCTTGTTTAAAACGATTTAGGACCTATAAGACAATATTTCAGTAAATTCAGTGAAGACTTTTTAAGGCCTAAAATTTAGTTTTTGAAATGTAAGACATTTTAAGACATTTTAAGACCCTGCGGATACCCTGTTACAAATCACCTCATTTTAATTCCTACTATATATATATATGCTAGTGATCGGAGATTTAAGTAAAATTTGGCAAGCTAAACGCATTCTGTACTGTACAGGAGACACAGCACAGAAGAGAATAATTGACAATGGTCTACAGCCAGTCAAGATGCAGAACACAATGCGCTGTAGAAAAAAACAATCGTGAAATTGCACACAAAAAATCTGCGAAACTGCGAAGCCACAAAAAAGTGAACTGCGTAAAGCAAGAGACCACTGTATTTCACTTTTATTTCAATTTATACAATTTCATGAGTGATTCATTCATAAATTAATGAATTCTTTCGAAATAGATCTGGTGAGTATACATATCGCAATATATATAGCAAAAAAACTAAATATCACAATGTCAAAATTTGCCACTATCGTGCAGCCCTAATATATATATATATATATATATATATATATATATATATATATATATATATATATATATATATATATTACATAAGTCTTCTTTATTTTAGTTTGGCTGGAATAATAAAAAATATATGTATGTATATGGTTTTACGTGTTTTTTCTTTTTCGATTGGCTACAAAACAACCCACCTATCTAATGTCCTGCCTAATTAACCTAGTTATTCTAATTAAACTAAATAAGCCTTTAAATTGCACTTTAAGCTGAATACTGGTATCTTGTAAAGTAACTAGTATAATATTATTTACTGTATCTGTAAAAATAATAATGTAAAAAAAAAGTTGAAGATCTCTCCGTTAAACGACACTTGTGCAATATTTAAAAAAAATAAATAAAAATTGTGGGGGCGTCACGGTGGTGCAGTGAGTAGCGAGATAAGCTAAATTGTCCATAGTGTATGTATGTGAATGAGAGCGTATGGATGTTTCCCAGTGATGGGGTGCAGCTGGAAGGGCATCCGCTGAGTAAAACATATGCTGGATACAGTAAGTTGGCGGTTTATTCTGCTGTGGTGACCCCTGATTAATAAAGGGACTAAGCCGAAAAGAAAATGTATGAATGAATGAAAATAATTGTAATTATATAGACACACGCACATACACAGTATGATGTAAATGTGTCTTGACGTGACTTAAAGCCTCAGGAAAGCAAAAGAAGATTCTTACTAAACCCTTAAAGCTAAAAACACATCATCTTAGCAGCTCAAAGTCTTAATTACACCACCCATGCAATCCAAACAATCCTGTGCATCAAAACCACAAGAAATGAGCCACGTCTCTAAGCCTGCATCTCACATCCAGACACGTCGCTTTCTGTTCACGGTGACAGCAATGAAGTCACTTCCTCTTCAACACCCAAAACACTTATTAAAAAGCTACAGGAGGGCATTTCATTAGCACTTAGTCTTAAGCTTAGAGGATAACCTTGGCTTTAATCGAAAACGGACCGCTCATGATGATGTTTTACGAGTCTGGCGTTCTTTTGGGAGACTACTTTGTGTGCTGACACACGCTGAGAGTCAGAAACGGATCTGTGTCTCCAACCCTTGAACTGACGGCTTGAATGAGCATAATATATGTAGGAAGTAAACTTTAAAAAGCAACCGACTCCCAGTAGGGCTCTGTTGCTCTTTATAATGTCTCTTTATCTTTAAAAAGCTCAGTTCATCACGTCTGACCGGTTGTGCATTAAATCAAGCCTGTCTGATCAACTCATTTCTGGTTTTGCGGTTGGGCTCAGCAGCTGCTTCAATAAAACATTGGGCCAAACTTCACTGCCAGTGAGTTCTGCCAAGATTATGTGCCTCGTTTTCATGATTTTCTCCTTCTTTTTCTGTGTGTTTTTGAATTCCCTCACAAGGAGTCTAGACTCACCAGTATTCCTGAGGGACTCCTCCACGGTCGTAGACGGGGCCCTCCAGCTCACGAGGCCCTGGAAAGATGCTCTCGTGATGAATAATAATGGTTTTGATGAGCTCGTTCACATGTGCCTGGCAGGAGACCTGATCGTGGCCCTCAGGAACAGACATGAGTGTGGGGCCGAAGCAGATAGCCAGGTTGTAGGGGTCCATCATGTTGTCGTCACTGTACTGAGACAGACTAACAAAAAAAGAAAGAAAAAATATTTTGTTAAAAAAAGAGAATCTAAGGCAATCAACATTTTTTATTAAATAACTTGCACTGAATTACCAACATATTTTGTAAGCCACCTTTGCCTATTTAATTTTTAGTTAATATTATATTACTAGCAATCAGTTTTGGGTGTAATTAGATATAATGTAACTAGTTAATGCAATTAAATTATGCAGTAAAAGTAATTTCAAAGAGAAAGTATACATCAGTTCAGTGCAGTGATGGCAGAACTCATCTCACACAGTGAAAAGACTGTGGAAATGTGTGCTGGGGTCAGAGGAGTCCACATTTCAACTTCAATGGAGGTCGGCTATGTTTACATGACAATGATGTAGCCAGAAACTTTTACATGACGTTTTAAAAACGAGCCCTATTTGTACACGAACACAGGAAAATTAAGACCTACAACACAATATTTACATGAATATAAGACTTTTTAAGGCCTAAAATTAACTTTTTGAAATTTAAGACATTTTAAGATTTTTTAAGACCCCGCGGATACCCTGATATAGTTAAAGTTAAGTAATCCACTCTTTGCTGATGAAGTGTTAAGAAACACTTGAGCAACAGCAACACTACCACCAATTTTGTGCACTTTTGTTTGCGCTTTCCTTTAATCTACACCTCCCTAAACATATACATGCACACACATGACATCATCATTTTTATAGGTTCTCATTTTCGGGTGTTTACACCAACATGACAATAGCAGTACGTTCAAAACTTCCCCTTTGCGACCGATTTTCTGATTTGTTTGCTATTGTTTCCAAAAATGCAGTTGTTTTGTAAATAAACAGGCAAAACGCATAAAGAGATTCCCGTTTTTGGCTGAAATCGTTGTAAAATACCTCTCAGTTTCAAAAAGAATATAGAATGCTTCAATAAATAATCAACAATGACATTCATATTGATCTGAACTGAATAAACATTACATAAATTCGAACAAACCATAATTCGGTGAAACTGACTGTGACTTTTGCTCATTTGACAGCTTTGTATAAATTGGTTTAGAGAAATAATTGTATTATTTTGTTATACAGATATTTTGCAGAATATAAGCTTGTGTATTTTATGTAGTATTAAGTCAATTATTAATTATAAATGTAATTTAAAAACTATTTCAATGAAATAGTGGGCCAGACAGAATCTGCTGACATTTTTGCTATTTCTGCTCAGAATTTTGTAAAAAAAACATTTATGCGGAACGATTTTGAGAGTATCATAACTGAAAACTTAATATATAAAATAAAAAAATAATACCTTTTTACTTTTATTTAATGTCCAAATCCAAATAGATCCACTTATTTAGTAAACAAAGCAAGTCTCTCATATAATATATCTACTAAAATACAGAAAATATTACTTTACAAACTGTATTGTAAATAAATCATATGAACATTTTCATTTTAGTCAATAATATTACTGAAATATATTTAAAAACTGAATAAATATGAATTTACACGCATTTACAATTAAATAAATGGACTCAATGATGGGCTAAAAATCTGTGGATCTGTGTGGGCCCAGTAATTAGTTACCCAACACTGCTAGCAAGACATTTGCATGTTTACAGTTTTCTGGTGTAAGTTAATGTCCACTAAAGCTCACTGACTTACACATTAATTGCATTGAATTATGTTCCATGGATGTAAATTATTAATGTCAATTAATAAGTGAAAATAAACAAATTATTCAGTCAATCAATTAGCCAAAATATGAATGGACAAACATTTAAGAACTGATACTGTTTGAGGTGCACCAAATACCAAAAACATGAAACAAAATAGTCACTCTAATAATTTGCCTATTCTCATGGAAGGAGTAGCTCCTGCTGGACTAATGTGAAAAACAGACTGAGTCTCTATTTACACTTCCTCACAACAGCTCATTCATCATGGCCACAAGCCAGCCTTCTCTCATTTAAGTGTGTCTCTGAGACTCTTCTGAATTCTTACACCTTCTTAATTGTTCCCTGTCTTATTCCACAGGACGCCCACTCGGTTTATCACTGAAAACTCTAAAGAGTGCTCAGAAGTATCCTTTTTTGCATGTGTGTTGGAATAAAAAACAAATAAACGTGCACATGGAGAGGCTCCAAGCCAAATTTACGAGCACTGTCCTTCCCAAACAGTTACAACTGCAAGAAGCTCTCCAATTGCCCATCTCTCTGTCTAAATGAGGTCTCCTGATGTGTATACAGTATTTGAGTGTACGTCAAGCATACAGAAAATGCAAAGAGAAAGTATACATCAGTTCAGTGCAGTGATGGCAGAACTCATCTCACACAGTGAAGAGACTGTGGAAATGTGTGCTGGGGTCAGAGGAGTCCACATTTCAACTTCAATGGAGGTCGGCTACGTTTACATGACAATGATGTAGCCAGAAACTTTTACATGACGTTTTCAAAACGAGCCCTATTTGTACATGGACACAGGAAAATTAAGACCTACAACACAATATTTACATGAATATAAGACTTTTTAAGGCCTAAAATTTAGTTTTTGAAATTTAAGACATTTTAAGATTTTTTAAGACCCCGCGGATACCCTGTTAAGTAAGTAATCCATTCTTTGCTGATGAAGTGTTAAGAAACACTTGAGCAAAAGCAACACTGCCACCATTATTGTGCACTTTTGTTTGCGCTTTCCTTTAATCTACACCTCCCTAAACACATACATGCACACACATGACATCATCATTTTTATAGGTTCTCATTTTCGGGTGTTTACACCAACATGACAATAGCAGTACGTTCAAAACTTCCCCTTTGCGACCGATTTTCTGATTTATTTGCTATTGTTTCCAAAAATGCAGTTGTTTTGTAAATAAACAGGCAAAACGCATAAAGAGATTCCCATTTTTGGCTGAAATCGTTGTAAAATACCTCTCAGTTTCAAAAAGAATATAGAATGCTTCAATAAATAATCAACAATGACATTCATATTGATCTGAACTGAATAAACATTACATAAATTCGAACAAACCATAATTCTGTGAAACTGACTGTGACTTACAGCAGTGTTTCCCAACCCTGTTCCTGAGGGCACACCAACAGTCCACATTTTCAACCTCTCCCTAATCAAACACACCTGAATCAACTTATCATAACATCAGAAGAGACTCCAAAACCTGAGGTTAATGGGTCAGATAATGGAGACATCCAAAATATGTACTGTTGGTGTGCCTCCAGGAACAGGGTTGGGAAACACTGACTTACAGTATGAACTGAACTTGATTCACACTTGATTCAACTTTAAACCTGATTTTGCTTTGACACAATTAGAATTGTATTAAGTGCTATAGAAATTTGACCAAACCAAGGAGACCATCCAGACCTTCAAGAGCGACAGATGCAAAAAGCAAATGCCTGTCATGGTATGGGCCCCACATAAACGTCCAGATGGAGAGGCTCCAGCCAAATTTACGAGCACTGTCCTTTTCTCAGACAGTTCCAACTGCACACGTCTCTCCAATTGCCCACCTCTCTGTCTAAGTGAGCTCTCTTGATGTGCATTTGTGAGTGTACACTATACATCCCTATAGACAATGCGCACAAATTAGAGCGCGAATTAAAGAAAAGCAACAGTTCTTTAGAGAGCCATTCTGGCACCTCCACTGACTTTTATAGCGGAGAAAAGATCTATCGGCTGTAGTGCAAACAGAGGAGCCATTCACTGAGGCCTACAGACATCACGCATGGGAGCATTATGGAGGCTTTATGGCGAGACTATACCTCCATGCAAGCTCACTTCCCACTTCTGGCTGTGATACGAGGCCTGGAAAGGGTTCAGATGCTTTCGACAAACCAGAACGCACCACAGAGGCCTGGAGCAGGAGCTAAGATGGTGTTGTGGTCTGGAGGGTCTTTCAAAAGAACCACAGGGTGGAAATAAGGAGGCAGAGATATGGAGGGACACTTTCCAAGTAGGTTTGAGAGCTGCAGTCCTCCGCTGTAGTAGCTGGGCGCTTCTCTTTTTTTGGAAGGGAATATTTAAATCTGTAGTAAAAAGGTCTTGTAAAATGGTAAGTTTAGATTGTATATAAGCTCTTTGTATGCTGGGGTAAGGTTAGCTGCTGTAAATCACTGGAGAATGGCAAGGGTTTAAAGGGGGAAAACATTCACCCAAATAATTCTGTCATCATTTGCTCGGCCTCATGTGGTTCCAAACCACTAACTTTCTTTTTATTTTATTTTTCACTCACTAAAATGTCATATCTTCAGGGACACAAACTATTCAGGGGTAGAAAAGGTGAAAATATCAGGTTTAAAATGTGAAATAAATGTGTTAAAAAGCACAGATGGTTCTAGGAGATTTAGTTAAAAAACTTGACTTCATTACTATTCTTTTTATTTTATTTTATTAATAAATAACATTTATTCTTATATTAATATCTAATATTCAGTGCTATAATAATATTCTTGTACTGAAAAATAAAATTACATATGTATGTACTAACAAGTTATAACAAAACTGTTATCCATTATTTAAATAATAATAATAATAATAATAATAATAATTATTATTATTATTATTATTATTATTATTATTATTATTATTATTGTTATTATTTACAACAGAAAACCTATTTAAAAATTCATCAGATCTACATAAATCATTCAAATGGCCTATTTTGGATCAAAAATGTTTTTTTTTGACCGAATCCCTGATCATATTTATAATAATACTGGCATCACTACTGCCAAGCATGTCTAAGTGTCACACCTGAACCAAACTCACAAGCAATTCTTATCAGATTTGGGAGCTACAGGTGAAATTTTAAACAGATATTGATTTATATGTCAAACAAATTACTTAATATTATAGAATATAGAATGTCAAACGGACATCATTTACTTAAATAAATATAATTTTTTTCTCCTTTTTGAAGCTCAATTTATCTCCATTGATTTTCATTTAATGGAAAAGAGCACCTGACACATTCTGTGAAACATCTACTTTTGTGTTCCTCTGACACAAGAAACTTGCTTTGTGTTACGTTTCACGTATGTTTTGTTTGTTCTGTTTTGCATGCTCTTCTTTCTCTTCCGCTGTGTGTCATGTGCTGGTTCTAGGTGTGCAACTATTGGTCCAAGGAGCTGTCAATCACCATCGACACGCCAATCAGAACCGGGTCCGCTCCGTATAAAAGCCGTGCGCTTGCGCTGTTCTTGAGGAGCGCTTGGCTTACAGCCAGACTCCTCACTTGTGTCGGCCAGCCTGTTCATCTGTGTTTTGCTTACGGTTTTGCTTACAATTTGCTGTATTCTAGTTTTCTCTTTATCAAGAGACTTCGTTATTAGATATGCTTGTGCAGCTCAATAATTATCTAGTGAGAAATTGAACGATCTTTGTGAGAATTGGATTATATGAGATTGTGTTTTGCTAATGGCTAACAGTGTGTACTTTACGAGAACTCTAGTATTGTGAGCCGCTTAGAATATTTATTTGTTAGTTTAAGGAGGCGTTGCCACATGTGTAATTTTGTTTTGAGGTTATGAAGTTTAGTTAAGCTTCGTGCTGAAGATTACGGTTTTGTTTCTGCATTTTTCTTTGGTTAGTCACTTTAGTGGGTTGGGGTTTAGTTAGACGGTTTTGTTATATTTATTTTTTTGTTTTGGCAACACTCCTATTTTCTTTAATTTAATTATTTAACATTACATTTGTAATGCATTCTCTCATTGTCTGACATTCACTTAATATTAAATACTTAATTTGTTTCACTTAACAAGTGGTCGATTTATTCTCTGTCATCCAGCATCAGTAGACTCACTGAATGTTACGTTTCATCCTCTTTAATATCTTAACAACTTAAACACGTAACACTTTGACTGACATACAGTGGGTGGACTAAATGACTTTACAGCCCTCATCATAAAATCCCAGACAAAAGAACAGACTTGGTAGAAATCTAACCAACAGCACTCACTGATAGAGAAAAGCGAACAGGTATCTCATGATAACCAGGGTGTTGCTGGGCAGCGACAGCAGGACTTTTCGGATGTGCACAGCTCTTTCCTGGAGGCTCTCCATGGCTGGAAAAAAACAACAAGTAATGAGTTCAAAAGCTCCTCCATTGTCTAATCTAGTCAGCAATACACACGTGTACTGTGGGTGTAGGAAATAAAGCGGACACTCACAGACACAGGACATGAGGTCATGGAAGACTTCTTTAGGAAACAGGGCGTTTTCCAGGCCTCTGAAGTAGAGCTTCAACACTCCAGCAATGGAGTCCATATCGTGATCGTTCTGATCTCCAGCCAGCGGATCCTCACCTGAGACACAGCGAGCCTTTAATAATGCAGGTCTGATGTGAAATGGTCAAACGCAGGCTCAGCGTGTGTCGCTTCAGACAGACTCACCTCTTTCAAAGGCGTTTTTAATGTCATTGACCTCCACCTGGGAGCCAGAGACCCTGAATATCCCCTCGTGATGGAGACCTGAACAGGCACACAGATGTAATGTTATGAACACACATCAGACTTATGGTTTGGAGTTTATTAGTGGATTGTGATATCAATACTAGCTTTATATATATATATATATATATATATATATATATATATATATATATATATATATATACACATATATTTTTATATATATATACATATACATATATTTATATAAGTTTCATTTATTCAATAATTTTCTTTTCGGCTTAGTCCCTTTATTAACCAGGGGTCACCACAGTGGAATGCACCGCCAACTTTTACAGCATATGTTTTAAGCAGTGGATGCCCTTCCAGCCACAACCCATCAATAGGAAACACCTATACACTCTTGCATTTACACATATACACTCTGGCCAATTTAGCTTATTCAATTCACCTATAGCGCATGTAACTGACCTAGCCGGGGCTCGAACCAGCAACCTTTGCTCTGAGGCAATCGTGCTACTCACTGCGTCACCGTGCCACCATATATACGTTTCTTTGGGTTTAATACATTTATTTGGTATGGATTGCTGTACAATCAAAACAACTATTTTTGTTTCATTGTATAAAAGTCCAAATTTCAAATAAAATATTGTCATTTTAATAAATTGTTTAGTCAGAAAATAGTTTCAATTTTAAATGTTTTAACCCTTAATCAGGCGAAGAACTGTTTATGGTAACTGCATTGACATTGATTACATTTTTTTGCATCATAAAGTTTTGTAATACCTCCCAGTTCCACTCCAATGGGTTTTCCAACTGATATTTCAATGAGTGCTCTATAAAGGGTTAAAAAAAAACTTGCATTGTGTTGTCACCTTTTCGATATTTTTTGTCCCCCAAAAATAAATAAAAATAAATGATGTTAATAACAACATTTTAATTTAAAAATTTGGAAGAAATGTCATCAGTAGTTTACAGAATAAAACAAAAATTCTGGTTTACTCAAACGCAAAATTATAAATCATGAATCCTGAAAAGCAGTGTCTTCTTTTTTTCTCAAGAGCTGTATTGACCTTATTCTAAAATGCGGAGGGCCGCCTGTTTTCACAATTGTTTTAGAACTTCCGATTAGGTGCCCTATGGGAGAAATGACTAGGAATAATAAACGGCAGAAAACGGTCACTCTACACTCTACTTACTCTACAAATAAATGTTTGCATTACTATACAGACCAAGTAGAATAATATAATAAGAAAATATTAGTTTGCAACATCAAGCAGCGTAACGAGCAGTTTTTAACGTCTAAAAATGAATGGAAGTGAATGAGACCGGAAGTCTCGAGCCAAAAAGATTCAAATGGCTGCGCCCACTGGTCGGCAAAGAATAAGGTGAATATTCTGAGAACATTTATAAAAAAATCCATCCATTCACCTTCAATCTTCACTTATGCTTAAAAAACTGTTTTTACTAATAAAAATAATTTAATAATAATTAATTAATTAATTAATTCTTCTATAATATACATTATATAATATACAATATAAAAAATAGTTCTCTAGAATCCTCAAAATGTGAGAGAATGGATGAATCCACATATAAATATTTGATAAATATGAATGACTTTACTATAATTTGTCCTGTCATTTATTCATTTTCCTTCAGCTAAGTCCCTTTATTCATCAGGAGTTGGAATGAACTATCAACTTATCCAGCATATGTTTTACACAGGGGATGCCTTTCCAGCTGCAACCCAGTACTGGGAAACACCCATACACACTCATTCACACACATACACTATGGCCAATTTAGTTTATTCAATTCACCCATACCGCATGTCTTTGGACTGTGGGGGACCCGAAGGAAACCCACACGAACATGAGGAGAACATGCAAACTCCACACAGAAATGCCAACTGGTCCAGCCGGGACTCGAACCAGCGACCTTCTTGCTGTGAGGCCCCCATGCTGCCCCCTGTCATTCACGATTACTCAATTAGAACAGTCCGAAAAAGCACATTTTTCAAATAAGCATTACATAAAATGAGAAGTCGTTTAGTTTTTATAAAGTAATAATTAATAAAGTATTTGAATTAAAGCACAATCAGGAAAAACCTTTTACATTAGTACATTTTCCATTACCTTTACCGAGCCCAAAAATAACTTTGTGTCAATAACCATTTATTTGTTTTCAGTTGGAATTCTCAGAATTCAAAAGAAAAAAGAAAACATATTGGCTAGTGCTAAAGGACTGGAAGAGCTATATACTGTATGATAGAAAAATAAATGAAGCGGAACAGAACACTTTGTTCATTCCATCAGGGAAAGTCTAGAGAGCGACACAGCAATAGTGCTTTTGGCAAGAAGTGAGTGAGGGAAGGAGAGCTCACCGTGTCGACTGATGAAGCGAATACAACTCTCCACCATCAGGGGAATGATTTGGATGGCCTCCTAAAAGAAGGAACAGTGAAAAAAAGAGATGAAGAAGAAAATACACAGGACATGTGAAAATACACACGCAGCAAAGGAAACCTTTCAGAACAAGGGGCTCATAATAATTATAATATGCATCGGGTGGGATGAAAAAATAAGCACCCCAGTTTGTGCCATGAGGGAATGGGGCAATGGTTGCTAGGAGACAACGTTTCGCCAGAGTTTCTTTTTGTTTATTTGGGAGAAGCAGAGCTGCATGCAGGCCACGTCTGGCCTGAACTTCACTGCCTGGAGGTCAAGCTCTTAGACATGCTTACATGATTATAAAACATTTTTACTTTCAGTAACTCTCATGCTTCTCCATTCATTTGACTTCTTCTCAATATATTGCTCATACGGTGCTCAATAAAAATATTTGCACCCTAGGAAAATATATGCAAAAAAATGCTAAGTTTATATATGCAAAGTTTACTTTTTTATTGTTTAAACTTTGATCTTTAGCTTAAAATATTAATGAAAAAACTACTTTCACTGAGAACAAGCAAGCGAGAGTACAGATAGTTTAGTCAAAAATAATAGGTTTGGCATAATTTGTTTTACACACACACACACACACACACACACACACGCACACACACGCACACGCACGCACACACACACACACACACACACACACACGCACACACACACACACACACACACACACGCACGCACGCACACACACATATATATATATATATATATATATATATATATATATATATATATATATATATATATATATATATATATAAGTTTTTATTTATTTATTTTTCCTAATTTAAGAAAACTTGTCATAGAGAGTCTCCAAAACTATAATCCCTTCACAAAATGATTGAAAAGGTTTAATTAAAAAAAAAAAGCATCTACTCTCATCCAAAAACTGAAGCGGAAAAAAACTCTTCAGTTTTTGTTTACATTTTTTAAGCACAAAATCAAGAGGGTTTTTTTTTCCACAGGCTTCTTGACTCTTGACTCATATTGATCAAGCTTGTCATTATTTGTGAAGAGCACTGTATATGAATATCGCTCACTAGAGGGCGTCATGGACACTGAAAGGACGAATGAAGGTTTGCAGTGGGTTCTTTTGTTTGTTCACCTGTACTGTAGGGTTCAGGTGGTGGGATAAATACATGCTAAATTTATCTCACTGACCTGATTTTAAATCCCAAATTTATCCTGCTGCCACATGCACAGTTATTTTACAGCTGCATTCATTAAAATACATCCACTGAGCAGAAGTACATTGCTGCAGCAATTTTTTTACATAGAAATCATACACATATAATACACACATATCATACACACATAAGTACACACAATCATACAAATGCAGATCTCTTAATAACATAGATTGGTGATATCTGAGTGTGATTTAGGATTCAGTTACAAATCTTCAAATATTTTTCAAGATTTTTTGTTTTATTGAAAAATATTCTCTGCAAATAGTATTCATGAAAGGATTAGTGAGATATGTTGACTCCAAAATGATTGGCTGAGTTGTTGAAAAAGGATAACAGCATGTTCCCTGTACAAATAATTGTACAAATAATTCTTTCTTTGAAATAAAAATCATTAAATGAATAAATAAATAATTATAAAATATAAATAATTTATATTAATTAATTAATCAACCAGTCACAATGTAGCTTAAACAAGTAAAATATACAATTTAATTTAATTAAATAAAGAAAATAATAATAATAATAATACAAATTAAATAATAATAGACAAAAACAAATATTTATTAAAATAAAAATCAGACATATAAAATCAAATTAAACTAAAAATATAAATGCAATTAAATAAAATTAATAAAAATAATATCCTTAATCATATATAATACTAAATTAACTGTTACAAAAGTTTTTTCAGATTTTTTTTTGGGAATCTGTAAAGTTATTAAAGGGTTTTCTGTACCATACTGAAATGTTTTCACTTGCAAATACATTTTAATGACATTTTAATGATGAATTATCATTAATTACTCAAAACAAAAACAACAACATACTAATCCAGAATGAAAAAGTCTTGCAATGCATCAGTAAATCAATTCTGCCAGTGAGCGGTGATAATTACCTGTTTCCGCACAGTAGAGTCCCTCCGTCCACTGATGGACATGAGAATCAGAGAAAAAGAGAGAGAGAGGGAGAAGGGGGGAGAGAAAGTGCTGTCATTATAATGGATCATTTTCCCTCAAAACTGCTCTCATTTTCCTCCACATTCACTTCCCAAACTGCCAGTGGCCATTAGCCCAGTGGAAATTAGCCCCCTGAAAAGGTTCCTATTTTAATCCATTGGCCTTAAACACACACACATGCAGGCTTTCACTAGTATTTGTTGTGAAATCGCTTGTTTTGTGTCTCTTCTGTGAACTCTTGTTTAAAAGTTCGTTCCAATTTCCGGACTCCATTGTAAATGGAAAGTAATTCACCTTCCCCTTGCCTTTTTAAATAAATCAGCAGATGTGAATAAAAGATGAATATGTCTAGACAAGATATTCATCTATAAATGGCTCCCAAACATCTGCATGTGTGCAAATTTAGTTCTTGTGTGTAAACGGTTTGCGTCTTGTTTGTATTTGTTGGGTTTCCCAACACTGCACTCACCTGGCAAGGCAGTAGTCCGTCTTCTGACCTGGAAAAAAAAAAATAAAGAGAGGAAAACAATTAGAGGGAAGCTGGATGTGTGAGGAAGAGGCCACAGCTGGATGTGGTTTCCTTTGGGAATAAAAGCCTCATTCCGCTTGTTGTCTCTGCTGTCACGGAGGACTTTCCTGTGGGACGCGACCCTGTATCCGCATGTTCCCCTCCAAACACATTCGGTGACATCACAGCGTGTCGTTTTTTCCCATCACACACGGCTCCACTTAGAAAAATGCCAAACGCGCAACAGACTTCAGTGAGCTAATCATCCAAACCACTTTCCTCCCCTCAGTCTGTGCTGGAACATTCTGTCATTTTACTCCATGACAGCAGTTACACACTATACTGTTCCTGCAGCATTTCACAGTGAAGAATCTGGTTTTGACATTGGTTAACTGAAGTGATTCTAATTCAATCAATGATTATTTCATTCAATCAAAACCTAAATTCACTACCTGACAAAAGTCTTGTCGCCTATACAGGTTTTAGGAACAACAAACAATAACTTGACTTCAAGTTGATCGTTTGGTATCAGAAGTGGCTTATATGAAAGGCAAAGATCTCTAGATTACGCTTATTTTACCTAAATAAAATATGATCATGCCTTGATTTTTAAATATTTACTTAATTATTTATTTATTTAATAATTTATTTTGAATTATTTATTTAATTATTTTGAATTATTGACTTTGCTTAGACAAAAGTCTTGTCACTTAACAGAAATAATGTACAGTATAGAATATAAAGTCATGGTGCAGTGGAAAAAGAATTAATATTGTGTGTGACTCCCATGAGCCTGGACGACTGCACCCATACATCTCTGCAATGACTCAAATGACATATTAATAAAGTCATCTGGAATGGCAAAGACAGCGTTCTTACAGGACTAACAGAGTTCATCAACATTCTTTGAATTCATCTTCAATGACTCCTCCTTCATCTTATCCCAGCCATGCTCAATAATGTTCAAGTCTGGTGACAGGGCTGGCCAATCCCGGAGCATTTTGACCTTCTTTGATTTCAGGAACTTTGATGTGGAGGCTGAAGTATGAGACGGAGTGCTATCCTGCTGAAGAATTTGCCCTCTCCTGTGGTTTGTAATGTAATGGGCAGCACAAATGCCTTGATACCTCAGGCTGTTGATGTTGCCATCCACGCTGCAAATCTCTCACACGCCCCCATACTAAATGTAAACCCCAAACCATGATTTTTCCTTCAACAAACTTGACAGATTTCTGTGAGAATCTTGGGTTCATGCAGGTTCCAATAGGTCTTCTGCAGTATTTGTGATGATTGGGATGCAGCAACAGATGATTCCTCATAAAAATCTACCTTCTGCCACTTTTCCAAATGATCAACCAGAAGTCAAGTTATTATTTGTTGCTTTTACAACTGGGATTGATGACAAGACTATTGTCAGGTAGTGTAATGTCGAAGTCATGGCTAAAGTGCAGGAGTTTATTTCTATGTTTATTTAAAATGTCTAACAAAACAGAGGTGAAAGCTACAATGTACAAAAATTCCTTGCTCATCTCAAACTGAATAGCTTATCTTTCTGACTGCACTAGTTTCAGTGGGTGCTGGTTATTCGTCAACATAGTAATCAACACCATTACTCTCTACATCTCACTTCATTATCTCTTTGCTATCCGTCTGATTCTCTCAGCTTCACTTCCTGTTCACCGGCAGCCCAATCTGACTGGCTGACAGTTCTCTTCAGTCTGGAGGAACGTTCGTGGGAGGAACATCAGAGTGAAACAACACTGCAGTGCACTTCTCTCGCTCACACAGACTCATTTTTCTTGTAGTTTGGCACATGACCTTTAACCTCCACCATCCAGGCCTGCCAATGAGCGAGTGGATAAGATCATGCTGAGGCCTAGATGACAGCAATACAGAGCAGCACTGTGCTGTTAAAGCTTCACGCTCTGATGACATCAGTACCATCCTCAAGCTAACACACACACATATGGTTGACTCAGTACCAATCTCTGCCTGACACCATGACATCCCACATATGCATATTAACACTAACCCTATCTGTAAAAGCAACAGATTTAAAGAACTCATTCACTCCTCTGATTTATAAAAAATCACTGATTTATTCAAGAATGAAACAAGTAACTGATCAGCTGACTTATTCCAAAACCTTTAAATAAACGTAACTGTCTATGAGAAAGACAGAATCATTAGCATCATTAAATTAATTCATGAGTTAGAAAATATTAATTCTAGACTAAATGAGTCCTTCATTATTCAAATGATTTGTTCAGAACACTGATTTATTCAAGAAGGAAACACGGCTGCCTGTGAGAGTCATTTGAATCATTCACTCAACTGATTTGAAAACAGATTTATTCAATAGTAAAACATGGCTGCCTAAGAGAGTCAATTGAATCATTTACTCAACTGATAGGTTTACTGATTTATTCAATAAAGAAATATGGCTGCCTTCGAGAGTTACCTAAATTATTCACTAAAATGTCTTGTTCAAAACACTGATTCACTCAAGACTATAACATGGATGACTATGAAAGTCACTTGAATCATTTACTCGTCTGATTTGCTCAGAAAGGCTGATTCATTCAAGAATAAACACAAATGCCTATGAGAGTCACTTGAATCATTCACTCAACTGATTTGTTCAGAAACAATTATTAATTCAAGAAAAACAACAGCTGCCTATGAGAATCACCTGAATCTATCATTCAACTGATTTGTTCAGAAACACTGATTCACTCAAGAATATAACATGGCTGTCTATGAGAGTCACTTGAATCATTTACTCAACTGATTTCTTAAGAAACACTGATTCACTCAAGAATAAACATAAATGCCCATGAGAGTCACTTGAATCATTCACTCAACTGTTTTGTTCAGAGTCACTGATTCATTTAAGAATATAACATGACTGCCTATGAAAGTCACTTAAACCTTTTACTCAACTGATTTGCTCAAAAATACAAATTCATTTAAGAAAGAAACTTGGCTGCCTATGAGAGTCACTAGAATCATCTAATCAACTGATTTGTTTAGAACACTGATTCATTCAAAAATAAAAAATGGCAGCCTATGAGAATCACTTGAATCCTTCACTCAACTGATCTGTTCAAAAATACAGATTCATTCAAGAAAGAAACTTGGCTGCCTAAGGGAGTCACTTGAATCATTAACTTGACTGATTTGTTCAAAAACACAGATTCACTCAAAAAAGAAACATGGATGCCTATGAGAGTCACTTGAATCATTTACTCAATTGATTTGTTCATTAACACTGATTCATTCATGAATAAAGATGGATGCCTATGAGAGTCAATTGAATCATTTACTCAATTGATTTGTTCAGAAACACTGGTTCATGCAGGAATAAACATGGATGCTTATGAGAGTCAATTGAATCATTTACTCAACTGATTTGTTCAAAACACAAATTCATTCAAGAGTAAAACATGGCTGCCTAAGAGAGTCACTTGAATCATTCACTCAACTGATTTGTTCAGAGTCACTGATTCATTTAAGAATATAACATGGCTGCCTATGAAAGTCACTTAAACTATTTACTCAACTGATTTGCTCAAAAATACAAATTCATTCAAGAAAGAAACTTGGCTGCCTATGAGAGTCACTAGAATCATCTAATGAACTGATTTGTTTAGAACACTGATTCATTCAAAAATAAAATATGGCAGCCTATGAGAATCACTTGAATCCTTCACTCAACTGATCTGTTCAAAAATACAGATTCAAGAAAGAAAGAAACTTGGCTGCCTAAGGTAGTCACTTGAATCATTAACTCGACTGATTTGTTCAAAAACACAGATTCATTCAAAAAAGAAACATGGATGACTATGAGATTCACTTGAATCATTTACTCAATTGATATATTCATTAACACTAATTCATTCATGAATAAAGATGGATGCCTATGAGAGTCAATTGAATCATTTACTCAATTGATTTGTTCAGAAACACTGATTCATGCATGAATAAACATGGATGCTTATGAGAGTCAATTGAATCATTTACTCAACTGATTTGTTCAAAACACAAATTCATTCAAGAGTAAAACATGGCTGCCAAAGAGAGTAACTTAACTTAACTGATTTGTTCAGAATCACTGATTCAATCAAGAATAAAACTTGGCTGCCCATGAGAGTCACTTGAATCCTTTACTCAACTGATTTGTTCAGAAATTAGAGTCATATGAACACATATATGAGCACTATATAAATACATATATAACATTAGAGCTAATATATTTGAATATATGTACATATTTGTAACTCCAATGGTTGAAAAAAAATCTAAACGACCATTTTTGCACTATTTTGAATTGTATGTTATATATATGACATATTTTATATTTGTGAAATCCAATTTTGAACTTGTATGTTATATATATAATTTACATATTCTGCCATATATCTATGTGGGCTCTATGGAAATTGAAGTGCTTGATTCAGCTTTGTTTTGAACTACTTCATGCTAAGATATTTGGAATTAAAGTATTTAAAATGTAAAGTTACCTAAAGTTACCATCTTCTTAACTGAACTACAATATCAAACCCATAATATTTTATTCATAACATTGTTTTTTTCCAGTTGATGCGTCCCCAGACACACATATAGCCAGCACTCAAGAAAGATTACTCACTTTCTCCCAAAGTCTTTTGGATCAGGTCATGTTTAGCCTGCAGTTTGGTGATGAGGTTCCTGCCCTCCAAAAACTCCTTCAGTTTCTGAAACAGACCATAAAAAAGCACAACCATCTCAACACTTAGAAACAAAACGCTGCTGACAAATTTCATTTAGATAGCTATTAAGTGAGCACACTAATCAATCTTCCTTCCTTTTCTCGACTTTCTGCCAAAAGATCCTTCCTCCACCCCTTTCAATTTGCTGTGGAGTGTTCAGACTATACATCTTGTTGGCGTAAACATTAATTTCATATCCACTGGAGCTCAGGGAGACACTGGATCTATGTGCTCTAATAGCTTATGGCTCTATGGGGGCGAGAACCCTGACCTGATGGAAACCTGACAGCGGAGAGACAGATAGAGGAGTCGGGAGACGGATGGAGAGAAACCTGAACTGCGGAGGGAATGAGGGAACTGGGCAGACAGATGCTTACAATTTCATCCATCATATATCACAGCCATACCAGCATAACGGTCAGGCAGGCGCAGGAGGAAGAGCCAGGACTCGAAGCCACGCACTAGTGCTTTTGGCAGAGAAAGAGACAAACTGAATGTATATAGGGAGTTAAAGAGAAAGGGGAGAGAGGGAGGTGTAAGGGAGGCATATACATCAGGTTATGATCTGATGAAGGGGATGTGCTAAAACAGCCTGCGCAACATCAAGTGACAAAATACAAAGCTCACACTGTAAAAAAATGCTGTAAAGTTTACAGTATTATAGGCACTTTTGGTAGCCAGTAATACAGTAAAATTTACAAGTGCACTGTAAATGAACAATTACAACTGTGCTGTAATTTTACTTGTAAATTTTACAGTATTACTGGCAAGCAAAAGTTCCTATAATACTGTAAACTTTACAGTTTAATTTAGTTTATTTATTTATAAAGCACAATAAAACAACAGTTGTTGACCATTGTGCTGTACAAACCTAAACGCAAATGATCAAAAATAAACAGCAACAGATAAAACAACATGGAATACACCCAACATACCACACAGCATCAACAATAAATAACAAGATACCAGATACTGTAGGTACAATAGGATCAATTTTCTCCCAATTTAAAAGCTCTTTCTAGGAGGTGTAGTTTAAGTTTCCCTCTGAACAAAGATTCATTGGAAATTGTTCTAATGGACATAGGTGTTCAAACTTACGGGGGCCAAAAAGAAGCCTAGCGGTTGCATTGTGAACAACTTGAAGACCATTTATATAGGATTGGCCAATACCCACATAAATAGAGTGACAGTAGTCCAAGCATGATGATATACAGTTAAAGTCAGAATTATTAGCCCCCCTTTAAATTTTATTTTCTTTTTCAAATATTTCCCAAATGATGTTTAACAGAGAATGGAAATTTTCAAAGTCTGATTTTTTATTTTGGCTAGAATAAAAGCAGTTTTTAATATTTCAAAAACCATTTTAAGGTCAAATTTATTAGCCCCTTTAAGCTATATTTTTTTTCAATAGTCTATAGAACAAACTATCGTTATACAATAACTTGCCTAATTACCCTAACCTGCCTAGTTAAACTAATTAACATAGTTAAGTCTTTAAATGTCACTTTAAGCTGTATAGAAGTGTCTTGAAAATTATCTAGTCAAATATTATTTACTGTCATCATGGCAAAGATAAAATAAATCAGCTATTAGATAAGAGTTATTAAAACTATTATGTTTAGAAATATGTTGAAAAAATTCTCTCTATTAAACAGAAAATGGAGGAAAAATAAACAGGGGGGCTAATAATTCTAAAACTGTACATCAATTTTTTACAGTGCAGTTTACAGTTAGTGCTTTTATGAAGAGCACGTGTCAAATTATACAAGCAGAAGAGGAAATTCATATACTTACTATACTTGTGTACTAACATTTCATAGCATATTCGTTTTAGAAACTTAATTTCTATAGACAAATAATTCTAATATCTTGGATTAAAAATTAAAAAGAGAAAGATATTAAGATATTCCTAATATTTTTAATGATAAAATGGACTCAATGCAGTAAGCACATTTTATAAAACTGTCAGATATAAAACACAACATACTGACCATGTGCATATATTTATATATTCATAATGTTTGGCCCAATAATGTACTTAATCAATTATTTACATAGTTTTTGTAGTAGTTTTGTATTTTTGTGCTTCTTTGTAGCTTATATTTATTTAAAAACCAACAAACTAACTAACTAGCTATCTAACTACCTAATTAACTAACTAGTTAGGGGAATTGAACAAAATCTTTTAAAACAATTAATATTTTTTCAATTTAATAAAATCAAAACATAAGACTATAACTATCATTCATATCAATTGTATGTATTATTTTATGTATCATTCTATTAATTTTCTGATACATTCATGCTGACACTAATGTTCCCATGTAACACCAACCTTCTCTGTAAACTTCTATAAAGGTGCCTTTGAGACCAGGGCCTTATTATTTTCCTCCTACTGTATTGTCTTCTGGGTAATTTGTAAAAATCTATCCAGAAAACAACTTTCGCTGCAATGTTATTAGTGGAGAATTACAAAGTAACACAGTTTCATTAGTCTACAAACAAGAGCAGATCAATGGAGGCCGGTCAACAGCACCAGTCTCCTCTAATTGCCTTCTTCTCAGTCAAAGGCTTCTTAAAGATTCTGATAGAGAAGAATAGACATTAAGCTCTATCTCCGACATTCAATCTCTTATCTTCTCCCTTCATCACCCTTCCTCTCCCTTTTCCCTTCATGTCCTTCAATGCCCTCAGATTTACCATCGTCCAATCCACCGCATGTGTTCCTCAACCCAATGACCCCGTATTAAACTGGTTTCTCTGCCACTCAGTCTCATTTACCGTGAAGTAGAACTGTTCGGTCTCCTGCTGGTTGGCTCGTCTCTTGGCCAGGCTGGGTTTGCTCATGAAAGATTCAGACACTGTGGACTTGACCGACTCCATTGAGTTGCTGTGGTGGAAGCAGTCGGTCACATCGAAGTCCTCTATGGTCACCATGTCCTGGATGGTCTGTAAAGTGGCCTCCATGGTCTTTTTAACCTGGAGGAACAGCATAACTATTATAGTTTATATATGTCAGAAATGTTACAACCAAAGTAAGTGATTGATTTAGGAATTCCGGCTTTGGATTGATTCATCAAGCGTTTTAATGTTCTATAAACTGTTCAAATATTATGATAAATTATAGGTTTTCAATGGGACGTTTGGCCAATAATAAATGCTAGAAATGTGAACAAAAGATTGGCACATGCAGTGCATCCGGAAAGTATTCATAGCGCTTCACTTTTTACACTTTTTTTATGTTACAGCCTTATTACAAAATGGATTAAATTAATTTATTTTCTCTAAATTCTACACACAATACCTCATAATGACAATGTGAAAAAAGATTTTTTGAAATTGTTGCAAATTTATTAAAAATAAAAAACCTGAAAAATCACATGTACATCAGTATTCACAGCCTTTGCTCAATACTTTGTTGATGCACATTTGGCAGCAATAACAGCCTCAAGTCTTTTTGACTATGACGCCACAAGCTTGGCACACCTGTCTTTGGGAATTTTTGCCCATTTCTCTTTGCAGTTTCTCTCAGGATCTATCAAGTTGGATGGGAAGCGATGGTGTACAGCCATTTTCAGATCTCTCCAAAGATGTTCAATAGGATTTGAGTCTGGGCTCTGGCTGGGCCACTCAAGGACATTCACTAAGTTGTTGTGAAGCCACTCTATTGATATTTTGGCAGTGTGCTTTATGTCATTGTCCTGCTGGAAGATGAACCATCGCCCCAGTCTGAGGTTAAGAGCACTCTGAAGCAGGTTTTCATTCAGGATGTCTCTGTACATTGCTGTATTCATCTTTCCCTCTATCCTGACTAGTCTTCTAGTTCCTGCTGCTGAAAAACATCTCCACATCATGATGCTACCACCACCATGCTTCACTGTAGGGATGGTATTAGCCTGGTGATGAGCGATGACTGGTTTTCTCCAAACGTAACACCTGGCATTCACTCCAAAGAGTTCAGTTTTAGGTCTTCAGATGCTTTTTGGCAAATTCCAGGAAGGGAGTGGTTTCCGTCTGGCTGAAGCTTAGACAGAGTGATCATCAGGTTATTGATCACCTCCCTGACTAAGGCCCTTCTCCAGCTCTAGGAAGAGTCCTGGTGGTTCCAAACATTTTCCACTTACGGATGATGGAGGCCACTTTGCTCATTGGAACTTTAAGAGCAGCAGAAATTTTTCTGTAACCTTCCCCAGCTTGTGCCTTGAGACAATCCTGTCTTGGAGGTCTACAGACAATTCCTTTGTCTTCATGCTTGGTTTGTGCTTTGACATGCAATGTCAACCCTGGGACCTTATATAGACAGGTGTATGCCTTTTCAGATCATGTTCAATCAACTAAATTTACCACAGGTGAACTCCAATTAAGCTGCTGAAACATATCAAGAATGATAAGCGGAAACAGACTGTACCTGAGCTCAATTTAGAGCTTCACGGCAAAGGCTTTGAATACTTATGTACATATGATTTTTCGTTGAGGCTGGAAGGGCATCCGTTGCATAAAACATATGCTGCATAAGTTGGCAGTTCATTCCGATGTGGCGACCCCAGATTAATAAAGGGACTAAGCCAAAAAGAAAATGAATGAATGAATGGTGATCATAAGCAAGTGGATTTATCGGAAAATTTCATTTTTTCACTTAAACTATGAACGTGTCTACTCTCTAGTATTATCTTTATGCATTTGTTATTGTTTTAAGAATTTTATATATATTTTTTCTAAATTTGTTAACAATTTTCTAAATTATAGGTTTTCTAATTTTTTTTATATTATACGTAGGCAGAAACGTCTATATTTTGGTAGTTTAATATTGTAACAGGAATTCATTATGTTTATTTACACTTTCAATATCTTTTAGTGTGTCATTTTGCTGTTTCAGCATAAACATGTCTGAAAAAATTCACTTCATTCAAAGTGAGCTCTCTCTAACAGTTTTTCAACTCAAATGCCTCGATTTTAGGAGTGCTACATTTTTTTTCTAGGAATATGCATGTCACAATATCCAGAATTTCAATCTTTGAAGTTGTGTTATTGTTGTCGCTATGTCCAAGCGATGCTGTTTCACGGATCTAATATAGTGATACACATGCAATCTCTTTCCCATGGCATTTTTTTGGTATCACTCAAAATGAGATTAAACAGCAGGGTATAATAAATAATCTCTGATCTATTTTGTATGGTGGCTGAGAGAGGTCAAACAAACTACAAGTTAGAAAAAAAAAAACACTAACAAAGATCTTCATCGGTTTGACAATATACACTCAAAAATATTTTTGCTGCTTGTTCAAACTACTTATTTATAATGAGCTGAATCAACACAATTCTTGAGGGTTTTTGTAGGAGAACTTACTTGTTTTATTTTCAATTAACTTAAATATAAAAACAGTTAAGTTAAGTTAATCGATTTGTGTTAAGACAACATGAAGCAATTGTGTGGAACCCTGCATTTTTAACAGTGTACACATGCATGCAAATTCTGAAACGCACTGCAGACCATAACAGAAATGTATCAGGGGACCCCAAAAAGGCATGAACCCAGCTGCTTGTCAGAGATCTGAGAGATGAGGTCTTTTTTTATTTTTATTTTAACATTCTGGTCATACGGTTCCTTTGTCTATTTTTAGCCCCAATAATCTGACAAATTGCACAATGAATGTTAAATGAAACGTTATTTTAATACCATGTTAGCAAGAGTTACTCTCAGAACTAAAATGTTGATGTAGATGTTTTAAAATTAGAAATAGTAAGACTGAATGTGGTAAGACTGATACACTAAATTGATCTTAAAAATCTTTGAAATATTTTGAACACAAGTCAGAAAACCAGTAAAAAAATATTGATCCTATAAATGATATTTTAGAGTAAGAGAGAAAATGGCATAATAGTCTCACATATTGAATTTTGGGCTTTATTGAAATGCTAACATTAACCCATTAAGAATGTTATGTTACTTCCTCAGTCCAAGCACAGCCATTTAAAACACATTAAAGTGACTTATGTGGACGTCTGGACAAAATCAATGGACTTCCTTCTCATTTCCTTTGATGGATTTCAACATAAATGTTTAATTATAAAGTTAAACAGATCCACACCCCTATGGGTAGCTTAAGATTTGATCAAATTAGCCAAAATACTTAAACAAACACTTAAGCACAAGGGATTTATCTGTAATGCTTAAATGTAAATAACACACCTGTATGAAATTCTGTGGAATATACATGTTTTATATACTCAATATTTCCATAAATTTCTATCAATTACATTTTTGCAACTTGTGTGAGAGCATTAGTAGTGAAATATCTTAATCAAATAACTTTGATTCAACTCAATGCTTCGATTTATAAGAGAGAAAAAGGAAATGGATGTGAAAAAAAAGTGTTTAAAGTTTGACAGATGAGAAGCATGTGTACACAACTCTTGAAAGATGACTGCAGATGAATCTTATCAAGTGTATATGCATGCATTTGTATACATTATGTACTGTGTGTAGTTTCGGTACTGTATGAGCCATAAATATTTGCAACTATGCTTAAAAAACACCTATTCATTTGTCACCTCTTCATTCTCTATATTTAGTGTGGACAGACGAGACTGAAGCTGCTGGCATCTCTGGATCAGCTCTCCCTGCACAGGCTGCTGGGCACACAAATGTCCAACCTGATGGAGAATAAAACAACAACAAAAAAACTTGAGATGACAAAGCAGAGAAGTGAAGCAAAACCATGTCCAGCAGTGATCATACAGCTGATGTTCCCATATGCTGTGAAGAGCGGAGTGACCTCTGCTAGCCTCTATCTGCCTGTCTTTCTTTTACGCTTTCTGTCTTTTTTTGCCCCAGACAGCTGGGGAACATCTGGCTCAGTGTGGTCCACCCTTTCCCTGAGGGCCGAACGCTCGACAGGGCACATGTGCATTGGGGAAAACCAGCTGCCCTGTTCATCACACACACATACAAACATCCAGGACCCTGATGCAGAGCTGGGTAAAAACAAAAACAGCAGCGCAAAGTTCAACACAGCAGAAAGCACTGTTGATTTGTTGACACTGTTGATTTATTTCACAAAATTAAAATGTAACCCTTTAGATGAGCTGTTGCATCTAATTTTATTTTATTTTATTTTATGCTTCCTTCAATTTAATTTCAATAATCAAAGTGCTTTGTGTTTTTATTCATACTGTATATTGATGTATTTGTTTATTTGAAAAACCGACACTGTAAAATTGGCGTCAGCTTGAAAGAATCAGGCAAGCAAGCAAAGTGTAATGCACAAAGAAATTTTTCTGCAAATTAAAATAATAAATTTAATAAATATAAATATATAATAAATATAATTTATTTAATAAATTATATATTTTTTAAATAATTGTAAAATTTTATTTAATTTACTTTAATCATTTACATACATTAAATTTAAATCATCCTTAAACAAAAACAAAAAAAAACTTTAAAATAAACAAACAAATAAACATATATTTGAAAGAAATAGTTAGAAAAGAAAAGAAAAGTTAGAAAAACATACAATAATATTTTAAATAAAACATTAAACATATGGAGGACCAGGAGTGCTGGTTAGAAATAAAATAAAGAATCAAATGATCAATTTAATAAATGAAGCATAAAAATATGTAAAAATAATTCACAATTTAAATGGATAACTAATTTATTGTCTATTTATTTATATATTTAAAAAGTAATTTTTAAATGCATTGATTTATTGCGTTATTAAATGACATTTAAAAACACTATTTAAATAAACACATTTAAATGTCTATTTATTTGTCCATTAATTGTTCATTTCAATTGTGATTTGTTTATACACATTTTATTTCTAACCGGCACTCCTGGTCCCCCATATAAACAAACTAATAAACAAGTAAATAAATAAATAAACACATAAATAAATAAATAAACAAACAAACAAACATATTTTAGAGAGAAAGAAATTGAGTTGAAGAAAAAACACAATAACATTTTAAATAAAACATTAAACAAACTAATAAATAAATAAATACATTTTTAGAAAGAAAGAAATACAAGTTAGAGAAAAATACAGTAATATTTTAAATAACATTAAAGAAACAAACAAACAAACAAATAAATTAATACATACATACATACAGTTGAGGTCAGAATTATTAGCGCCCTGCATTATTAGCCCCTACCCCAACCTAACACCCCCCCTTCCGTTTATTTTTTTCCCCAATTTCTACTTACCGGAAAGAAGATTTTTTCAACACATTCCTAAAAATAACAGTTTTAATAACTCGTTTCTAATAACTGATATATTTTATCTTTGCTATGATGACAGTAGATAATATTTGACTAGATATTTTTCAAGACACTTCTATACAGCTTAAAGTGACATTTAAAGGCTTAACTTAAGTTAACTTAGGTTAACTAGGCAGGTTAGGGTAATTAGGCAAGTTATTGTACATTTACATTTAGTCATTTAGCAGACGCTTTTATCCAAAGCGACTTAGAACTATTGTATAACAATAGTTTGTGCTGTAGATTACCGAAAAAAAAATAGCTTAAAGGGGCTAATAATTTTCACCTTAAAATGGCTTTTAAAAAATTAAAACTGCTTTTATTCTAGCCGAAATAAAACAAATAAGACTTTCTCCAGAAGAAAAAATATTATCAGACATACTGTGAAAATTTCCTTGCTCTGTTAAACATCATTTGGGAAATATTTAAAAAAAAAAACAAAAAAAAAACAAAGGGGTGGGGGGGGGAAGGGGGGGCTAATAATTCCGACTTCAACTGTACATAAATAAATAAATAAATAAATAAATAAATAAATAAATAAATAAATACAGTTTAGAAAGAAAAAAAGAAAGAAATAAGAAAGCCAAATAAGCAAGCAGACAACAAGTCAGTATGCAGGCAAGCATACCTGGTATGATATTTTATGATGCGCAATTTCAGTGCATGACTAAATATCTAAATATCAGCAGCAATAATGTTAGCAGTCAAATTGCCAATTAAGATACAACAGAACTGTACAATATCAACATTTATTATTTCAGAGCTACAGCAACAGAGGCCTCTCAGCAGGCACGTCTGTCACTGATTGAGAAACGCTTCATTCCTCTGGAGGTGCCTGGGTTTGTCTGGACATGCAGTGAGACACAGTCTTGCAAGAGTCTCATGTAACAGCAGGAGAGAAAATGTTGATCATTGTGTAACAGCACTGACTGGTATTTTGAAGAGGTTTTTTTTTTGAGATACTGCCAAGATGTTTGATATATTGGAGCAAAAGCATTTGGCATCATTACCGCTGGTAAATCCAGAAACAAAATTAACTAATAGTTATTAGCATACTTCCAAGGTGATTGATTAAACTTAGAATTTAAAACCTTTTGACTACAAAAATGCTGTTTGAATATGCAGTACTTTATTAAATATACACTAATTTGCATACATATAGCAGAATTCTGGACATTGAGTCAGGTTCAAAATTCTCATATAATTGTTTTCATATATTTTTTTTTTTTTTGTGGAATAAGATGTATATAATACAGAAAATTCGGGCCCAAAATGAAGCCTTGAATGTGTAAAACACTTTAGAATATAGAAATTAAGTAATTAGAAATAAATCAATTAATTAATTAATTAATTAATTAATTAAAGACTATAGAAATTATTAAAACTGTGATGTTTAATGTATGTAATGTTATGTAATGTTACTGAAATAGAGATTTGTGGCTTAATGCAGGAGAAAAAGTTCATTTAGAGAAAACTTCTTTTAAAATATGTACTGCAATTATTCTAATTTTATAAAGGAAACATCTAAAAGTTGAAAAAATATAAATAAATAAGCATAAAAACAATATTTTTGCCTTCAGGATTTTGTATATCCGTTGTATCACCTATTACCCACATTGTGGTTCTGCTGTTGGTATATTGTTTGGAGCTTGAACATAATTAGCAGCATTTGAACAGTGCTGAGTCATCATAAGCAGTCATAATCACGCCAACTGACCATGTCGCCCATGTGAGACTGGAAATCGAAGCGCATCGGAGGACAGAAGACATTGTTGTAGGTCTCCATGAGCCGCTGTTTGTCTGAGTTGGCCTCCAGGTTTTCTGCTGCGTTCTCAATGGTTTCCAGACCCCCGTGTTTGGACGTCTCCACGTTAAACTCAGCCGAGAGGTAGGTACGCAGTGCACGGTTCAGGCTGGCATGGTAGCCCAGATCACAGCACTGAGAAAAGAGAGGGAAAAGGAAAACAAAAGCATTTTTTGTATTTCAAGTGGTTTAAGAAGATTTAGAGTTTAAATAGAGTTAAAATTTAAAGTAAATTACTACATCGTTTTCATCCACATATTATTATTATTATTATTATTATTATTATTATTATTATTATTAAATAATAATTAGTGCAAATTAAAATGAAACATTATAATTAATGACATAATAGTACTGTTAATTATTTTATTATTATTATTATTATTATTATTATTATTATTATTAAATAATAATTAGTGCAAATTAAAATGAAACATTATAATTAATGACATAATAGTACTGTTAATTATTTTATTATTATTATTATTATTATTATTATTATTATTATTATTATTATTATTAAATAATAATTAGTGCAAATTAAAATGAAACATTATATTTAATGACATAATAGTACTGTTAATTATTATTATTATCATTATTATTATTATTATTATTATTATTATTAAATAATAATTAGTGCAAATTAAAATGAAACATTATAATTAATGACATAATAGTACTGTTAATTATTTTATTATTATTATTATTATTATTATTATTATTATTATTATTATTAAATAATAATTAGTGCAAATTAAAATGAAACATTATAATTAATGACATAATAGTACTGTTAATTATTATTATTATCATTATTATTATTATTATTATTATTATTATTAAATAATAATTAGTGCAAATTAAAATGAAACATTATAATTAATAACATAATAGTACTGTTAATTATTTTATTATTATTATTATTATTATTATTATTATTAAATAATAATTAGTGCAAATTAAAATAAAACATTATAATTAATGACATAATAGTACTGTTAATTATTTTATTATTATTATTAAATAATAATTAGTGCAAATTAAAATGAAACATTATATTTAATGACATAATAGTACTGTTAATTATTTTATTATTATTATTATTATTATTATTAAATAATAATTAGTGCAAATTAAAATAAAACATTATAATTAATGACATAATAGTACTGTTAATTATTTTATTATTATTATTAAATAATAATTAGTGCAAATTAAAATGAAACATTATATTTAATGACATAATAGTACTGTTAATTATTTTATTATTATTATTATTATTTTTATTATTATTATTATTATTATTAAATAATAATTAGTGCAAATTAAAATGAAACATTATAATTAATAACATAATAGTACTGTTAATTATTTTATTATTATTATTATTATTATTATTATTATTATTATTATTATTATTAATAAATAATAATTAGTGCAAATTAAAATAAAACATTATAATTAATAACATAATAGTACTGTTAATTATTTTATTATTATTATTATTATTATTATTATTATTAAATAATAATTAGTGCAAATTAAAATAAAACATTATAATTAAGGACATAATAGTACTGGTAATTATTTTATTATTATTATTATTATTATTATTATTATTATTATTATTATTATTAAATAATAATTAGTGCAAATTAAAATGAAACATTATAATTAATAACATAATAGTACTGTTAATTATTTTATTATTATTATTATTATTATTATTATTAATATTAATATTAGTATTAATATTAATATTATTACTAATATTATATAAAGGAATTTTATTAGCACCAATCAAAATGTAACATTCTAATAACAGTAATAATATAATAGTAGTAACATTTATTATTATTATTATTATTATTATTATTATTATTATTATTATTAATTTATTCTTATTAATTTCTTTCGGCTTAGTCTCTATTTCTGAGGTCGCCACAGAGGAATGACCCGCCAACTATTGTTATATGTTTTACACAGCGAATGCACCTAATTAGTATTATTACTATTATTATTATTATTATTATTATTATTATTATTATTATTATTATTATTTCAATACTGTTACACACGTGATATTTAACATTACAAGTTCAATTATGTTAAATCAAAATAAAACAATAAAAAAGAAAATAAATGCAAAGTTACCATTTCACAAATAATGATAATTGAATTATTGTTATTATTATTATTATTATTATTATTTTTTTTTTTATTAAATGGCCACAAAATCATTTGTTTCAAATGAGACACTGCTCAGACTGAAACTATAATTCACAGAAGTTCACTCAAAAAGAGGACAGTGTTGTGTGGGCCCCTCCGTGACCCATCTAAGGCTAATTTGAGGAGGACTTTGTGGGTATTTTATTGAGACTCTGATGCTGATACAGTGGGACAAGCGGGTCCTCTAGCGGAGCTCACATTGGGGAATCTACAGGTCAGGGTCACACTTGAAGAAAGAAGCCTGATGAGGCAGAACACACTGTCAGAGGCCATTACTGCGCTGCGGTACACTCTGAACACGGGCACATTCAGGCCATTCCATTTAAAACACCCTTTTAAGGCTGCAGAGAACTGGACTTAATCAAGTGCAGGGTGAGAAAGTTTGCTAATTATATTAAACAGTAAGCATAATTTTCTTAATGCTTTTGATGCATATTGATGATACAACATAATGCTTCTGTATTTATTAAATGACTTGTTAAGAAATGTATAATTTTTTTGTAGATTTTCATATTAATTTCTTGTGCATTCTAATGTACAGTATTTTAAGAAATATAACATTTGTTAGAATTGTTTGGAAAAAGAACCTAAAATGGAGATGAATTAATTATTTACAGTAATTCATTTTTATTTAAATAATGCACAATTATACATGAATGTTATTTTAATTTTATTTTAAACATGACAAAAGCATTAAAGAGGAATATAAGCGGTGTAGCTCAAAAAAAAGTTTTGCATTATTTTTTAACAGAAGACTAGAGACACAAACAACTGATGTCAAAGAGGTGAACTTACATCGATGAGGTCAGACAGATCATGGATGTAGTATTTGAAGACGCAGCTGTTTGTGGCCTCCAGAGCCAGAAGATACTCATTCCTGGCCTTGATGGCTTTCAGCTTGTTCTCAGTGTATTTGGCCTGCCGCTGAGAATAGAAAGTAAAACCATGATGAGACAAACAATTGAAAGATAATGAGGTAAGTCAAATCAAATACAGGTGGTCTCGACCCCTAAAAAGAACCAAATGCATCATAAAAGTAGTCATAAATGACTTAAGCACCAAAGTAGTGAAATAATATGATAGCATCAGGAAGTCCAACCCTGGTGATCACATTTATTTAATGGACATTAAAACTATTTAACTAATTAATTGTTAAATTATATTCAATTAAAAATATAGTTTTAAATGAAATGAAATAAGATTTTTTTCTACTAAATACAATGAAATAAATTACAACTAAATTTTAATTTTAATATTAAATTTTAATAAATTAAAAAATGTTTAATTATAATTTATTTTATTTAATTTTTATTATAAAAATATTTTTTTATGTACCTAAAAATCTATTCAATTTAATTGAATAAATAAAAATTCAATTAAATTGAATAGATTTTTAGGTACATAAAATTTTTTATTTTTTAATAAAAATAAAATTAAATAAATTATAATTAAAAAATGTTTTTTTAAATAACCAAAAAAAATAAATAAATAAATAAATAAATAAATAAATAAATAAATAAATAAATAAATAAAATAAAATAAAATAAAATAAAATAAAATAAAATAAAATAAAAGACCCCTGTTAGTCACTCTTCCACATTTAATAAAATGCAAGTTGAATTCTGGTAATAACATTGGTTCACTATCAAACATGTGTAAAAAATAATTCTGTGTGAAACCTGTGTACATGATGGACAAAACCTTGTTTAACTGTTACTAATATGCCAATGTCGAAGCAGCCACCACAAACTCCAGTACATTTGCATCTGTACTGTACATGTGTACACATAGAGGATCTGCTGTTGGTCTTGTGGAAACAGAAGTGGCCCTGGAACAACCTAGTGATGATCCCATCAATCATTCTGTAAGCGTGTGCTACTGGACAGAGATGATAGCCAGAAGAGTTCAGACGAACAAAGCCATGGATTGACAACAATATCAGGCCTAGACATGCTAATGCCTGACCTCTGACCTCATGTCGTCTCATTACATCATCAAGTGACATTCAGCAACACAGTATACGCAGTCATGGAGGAGAGGTTCATTTTGAGTGCCGTTTGGTGTTCAGGATTACCGTATCCAATTGGACATTTCTGGAATTTGTGGCCTGGAAACTCGAGAACATGAGATCACTACTATAAATCTGCAAACATATCAAGGCTTGACTAAAAGAGTTTATTTTGTTAAAAAGCCCAGCTGAATATATGTTGATTGTACATTGTATGCTTTGTGATAGACCAATTATATATTACTATTACCATTTATATTTATATTCCATGCCTGGAATTTTTTTAATGAATATGGTTAAATTAAATTAAATTAAATATTAACCTAAAAATAAAATGAAATAAAATAGAAAAAAATAAAACAAAATTAAATTAAATTAAAAAGTAGAAATAAAATAAATAAAAAATAATAAAAATAAAAAATAAAAATAAAATAAAATAAAATAAAATAAAATTAAATATTAACTTAAAAATAAAATAAAATAAAATAGAACAAAATAAAACAAAAATAAACTAAATTAAGTTAAATTAAAAAGTAGAAATAAAATAAAAATAAAAATAAAAATAAAAATAAAATTAAATTAAATTAAATTAAATTAAATTAAATTAAATTAAATTAAATTAAATTAAATTAAATTAAATTAAATTAAATTAAATTAAATTAAATTTTGTTTGTCATCCATTTTATTTAGTTATTTTCTAAACATTAAATGATAGTTCGCATAGCTTTCCTCCGGGTGCTCCGGCTTCCCCCACAGTCCAAAGACATGTGGTACAGGTGAATTGGGAAGGCTAAATTGTCCGTAGTGTATGAGTGTGAGTGAGTGTGTATGGATGTTTCCCAGAGAAGGGTTGTGGCTGGAAGGGCATCCGCTGCATAAAACATGAGCTGGATAAGTTGGCGGTTCATTCCGCTGTGGCGACTCCGGATTAATAAAGGGACTAAGCCGAAAAGAAAATGAATAAATGACAATAGTTACGTTGTATCAATTGAATTGAATTGAATTTGTTTTTGTTTTTTTTGGACATTGAATCTAATATTAGTCAATTTGGTCAGTTACTTTTTTATTTATTGATTTCTATTTTTTTGTATTTTTGTTCAATTTAAATATTTCAAATGATGTTTTTTAATTAACAGATCTTAAAACCATACATTGCTGGTCACATAGTTCCTTCTTTAATTAATTTATTATTTATTATCTTCATTTGACCACAGAATGTGGTGACTGATCATTCAGAATAACGCATTCCAGAGAGCCATGTCATGAGTACAGACTTATTTATCCGTGATCAGCAAGGTTTGTGTTTCTTTTGTGTGTTATAAACAAAATAACCACCATCAACAGGTCATTAACTCTGTCCAGGATCAGGTTAAGGACCCTCATCCCCATCTGGCAGTGACGGTATTCTCTGCATCGCTCACCACCTCATTGCTCTCGGTGCTCTCCGTCTCTCAACTCCCACTCCATCACCTTTCCAATTCCCTGAATCTCCCTCCATCTGTTCATTCTTCTCCTGCCCACGTTCACCTTTTCTCCACATTCTCTGTTTCAACTGTCCAAGAGGGCCTATTTCTCCATCCATTAAAGCGATACTTCACCCAAAGATCTAAATGATGTCATAATATACTCACCCTTAAAGAAACACTTTACTTTTTTAGGAAATAGGCTCATTTTACAAGTTCCCTAGAGTTTTGAATCCTTTCAGCCAATCTCCTGGTCTGGGGGAGCACTTTTAGCTTAGCTTAGCTTAGCATAAATCATTGAATTGGATTAGACCAACAGCATTTCACTCAAAGGCGCATTGATATTACACAGTGTTGTTACCTAGTCACCTAGCTAGGGACTATTTCAGGTGCTGTGTGTAATTTCAATGCACCTGCTGCAGTCATGGTACAGCTGAAAAATTCCTTGATTATTACGCCACAGTAGTGCTGTGTTCACACCAGACGCGGAACGCATGAATAAATCGCACTATATGAGTGTAAATAGACACGTTTTGAGTTTACTCGCTTCATTTGTGCATCAAATTCGCTTAATTTGTGCATCAAATTCACTTCACAACAGATGTGAATTTGTCTGCCGGGTGACTCTAGCTTTGTTGCTAAATGGCTAACATGAATTTTATTGAGAGAGTAGCTGTGTTTATAAAGGCTGATAAACAGTGTATATTCATTCAGCGCCGTGTTTGCGGTTTGAGTCTATTACGTCCATTCAGAGGTGCACCCAGCTCTATGAGTTCATCAACTCCTCCAGAAATTATACCTGGATGATGGAGGCTTTCAGCAGTACTTTCGACTGAGCCAAGCCCAGTTTGATGAACTGTTGTCTGGTGTCGGCAAGAGGATTTCCCCTCGGGACACCAGCAACAGGCGCTATGTCATAATCACGCCCCTACAAGAGAAAGTTCCTCATTGGTCAACACGGTGCAAATGTCCACTGAAGTTCTAACTCGATCGTCAAACGCACAAAAAGCTCTACTCGCGGCCCTTCATTTGCGTGAATCACGTCATTCGCGCCGATTTATTCATGCAAATCACGCCGCAAGATGTCTATTTGCATCTTTGCATTGACATAACATGTAAATCACTCAACGCTTGACACTTTATCGCCGTCTGAGGTGAATGCATTATAACAGTATAGTTCCTAGCTAAATTAGCAAGAAAACGTTTCATTTTCTGTAAGTCTTAGTACACAATGTAACAACAGAAAAGTCAAGCTTCAAATAAGAAAATTATTGAAACTCATTTTTGATCGAGATGATAATAGTCTAATCCGATTCAAAGATCTATGTTAAGCTAAGCTAAAAATGCACCCGCCAGACCCAGAAAATCCCCTGAATGGATTCAAAAAATGTAAATTTGACTTATAAAATGAGCATTTTCCCAAAAAAGTGGAGTGCTCCTTTACTTGTTCCAAACTTGTTTTGCTTTTAAAAAACCTGTAACCATTGACATATTTACCAGGAAAAATACTATGCAAGTCAATTGGTTTCCAACATTCTTCTAAGTATCTCCTTCCTGTTCACCAGAAGAAAAACTTGAAAAGTTTAAAACAAGTGCAGCGTGAATGAATAATGACCATTTTGTTCACCTCATCAACAGTAACTTTTGTATTGAGATGAACTGGATTTTTTAAAAATATCTAGAACTTCTGCTACTATTCTGCAGCCTGATAAATACAGTACATTGAATATGTTCCAAACTGACCGAATCTTCTTATCTGACTTCTATTGTTTGCCTGTTCAGTTGTCTAAAGTATCTTTTGATACAATCAATGTTATATGAAGCGCCATAGAAATAAATGTGGCTTGACCAGAGCCAGTGATGTGGCTGCTCACCTTCTCCTTCATCTTCTCAATCTTTTTGACGGAGCTGCGGCGCACGTGTTTATCCTCGATCTTGATGTTGGTGAGAGAGTCAGGTGAGCGAGGGGTCTGTCTATCTTCATGCCGGACGCTGCGGCTCATCTGTTTCTCCTCCTGCTTCTCCGCCTCCTTCAGCTTGCTCTCTGCGTTGATGCTATCCATGTTGTACATGTGATAAGTCTTCATCACCTGTGCAGTAAAGAACAGGAGTTTAAGGGACAGATTAAGCAAATTATCATGAGCTAGTTTTGCAATCCCATAAAAGTGTAAATGAGAATTGGAAGTTCTGAGTAATATACTGACAATGTGAAAATTGAAGGATTAGTTCATATTCTGCCATGAAACTCTATGCACACGCAGGTTGATAGGTCACCTAATCTGCTCCTGCATCATTAACTAGATGGCGCAGGGGATTGATTGCTGTCACCTTGGCAGCCAATGAGCTTGCTCCTTATCAGTTTAAATGCTCTCCGTCATTTTACGCTGTTAAGCTGTATCCTGTTTTCAGAGACCCTCCGCCACCCCAGCTCCACCTGTATTTAGATCTGCTACGGGGGTTACATACATATAATGTTTGCAGCAGCAGCGTGTTGAATTCTCAGATGGCATGTCTGTGTAAGGATATACTGGCAGTAGTACTCTGCCCTAGTAATCAAAGCTACAGCTACAGCGTAGCAGATCTATACCACCAAGACCAAATACATCAACATTGCCATATACATATTCATTACCATACTAAATCCAGAGAGTGTTCATGACAGAAGTATATTTGGTACAATATTTGGTTATCTATAACTGTACACACAGTACACATGTAATTACAAACTCACTTACTATGTCATTACAAAGTAATTGCATTGCTATTGCATTGTAAATACTTCCAAGATAATATTTATGAACTTAAATGTTTCTTTGTATATTTCATGTACAGAATTTATTTATTTTAAATGTAATTGCTGTTATTACATTGTAAATACATTGTTATAGACTTGTAATTACATTGTTATAACTATGTAACTACATTGTAATTACATTGTAATTACAATGTTACAACAAAGTAATTACATAGTAGTTACATAGTTATAACAATGTAATAACATTTTAATTGAATTGTTATAACATTGTGATTACATTGTTATAGCGATGAAACAAATTGTAATTACTACATTGCTGAGACATTGTTATAACATTGATATTACATTGTTATATCATTGTAATTGCATTGTTATAACATTGTAATGACACCTATGATACTCTTGTAAATGTGTTTTTGTATATTTCACTTACAGTACAAACTTTTATTTTGGATTTAATGACATAGTAATTACATTGTTATAACATTCTATTTACATCTGAGATGTATTATGCAACTATAAACGTTTATCTTGTGTGCAAGTACTGTGTCACTACATTGAAATTACTATGTCTTACATTGTGATTACATTGTAGTTACAGTACATCCAAGATAATATTCATAAATGTAAATGTTTCTTTGTATATTGCATGTACACTATTTGGTTTTTTATAGTTGTATACATAAATATACCAGTACACATGTAATTACAAACTTTATCTTGTGTGAAATTACTATGTAGTTACATTGTAATTACATTGTAGTCACATCCAAGATAATGTTTATAAAAGTATGTTTCTTTGTATATTGCATGTATAGTATTTGGTTATTTATAGTTTTATACATAAATATACACAGTACACGTCATTATAAATATTTCTTTGTATATTTAATGTACAGTATGTGTATTTATATTTAAATATATACGTACATATGTAATTACAAACTTTTAATTTTGGATACAATTACTGTGTCATTACATTATATTTACTATGTAATAACACCTATGACAGTATTGTTAATGTTTTTTTGTATATTCCATGTACAGTATTTTTGTATTACAGTTATATACATATACACAGTACGCATGTGATATGTAATTATAGACTTTTATCTTGGATGTAATTACTATGTTGTTACATTGTAATTACATCCAAGATTTATAAGCATGTTTGTATATTTCATGTACAGTGTGTATTTATAGTTATATACTTAAATATGTACAGTACACATGTATGTAATATGTAGTTACAAACTTTATTCTCGATTTATAAACATGTTTGTACGTGTGTGCAATTACTGTGTTGTTACAATGAAATTACATACGTCTTTACATGGTAATTACGTTGCAAATAAATTGTAGTAACATCCAAGAAAATATTTATAAATGTATGTTTCTTTGTATATTTCATGTACTGTATTTGTGTATTTATAGTTATTTACATAAATGTACACAATGCACATGTAATGTAATTACAAACTATTATCTTGAATGTACTTACATTGCTATTACATTGCAATTACATCCCAGATAATATTTATCAATGTGTATCTTTGTATACTTCATGTACAGTGCGTTTTATAGTTTATACTTAAATGTACACAGAACACATGAATGTAATATGTAGTTACAAACTTTTATCTCGAATGTAACTACTGTCGTTACATTGTATTTACAATGTCATTACTACAGCAAATATTTATAAACTTAAGTTTCTTTACATATTTTATGTACAATATTTGTATGTTTATATGTAACTATATGCAGTATATATGTAATTACAAACTTTTATTTTGGATATAATTAATATGTAAAAACATTGTAATTACATTGATATTACAACAAGTACTGTATTTGTGTATTTATACGTAAATATACAAAGTACATATGTAATTACAAACTTTCAGTTTGGATGTAATAACATTGTAACTACATCTGATATGTAATATGTAATTACAAACTTTTGTTTTGTGTGCCGTTACTGCACTGTAATTACACCCAAGATAATATTTATAAACTTAAATGTTTCTTTTTATATCTCATGTACAGCATTTGTGCATTTATGCGTAAATATATGCAGAAGATTTGTATTTACACAGTTGTCTTGTGTGCAATAACTGTGCCATTACATGGTACTTACTATGTCATTACATTGCAAATTCATTGTAGTTACATCCAAAATAATATTCATAAATGTAAATGTTTCCTTGTATGTTTCATTTACAGTATTTGTGTATTTATACGTAAATATACGCAGTACATATGTAATTACAAACTGTTAATTTGGATATAATTACTATGTAATGACACTGTAATTATATTGTTATATTATTGTAATTTCTACATTGTAATAACATTGTAATGACACCTATGATAGTCTTGTAAATGTGTTTATGTATATTTCATACAAACTTTTATTTTGAATGTAATGATATAGTAATTACATTGTTATAACATTCCATTTACATCTGAGATGTAATATGTAAATACAAACTTTTATCTTGTGTGCAAGTACTGTGTCATTACATTGTAACTACATTGTAGTTACATCCAAGATAATAATCACAAATGTAAATGTTTCTTTGTATATTGCATGTACACTATTTGGTTAGATATAGTTGTATACATAAATATACACAGTACAGATGTAATTACAAACTTTTATTTTGTGTACAATTACTGTGTTGCTACATTGATTTTACATTGTTATTACATCCAAGATAATATTTATAACCGTATGTTTATTTGTGTATTTCAAGTACAGTATTTGTGGATTTTTATGTAAATATACACAGTACATATGTATTTGCAAACTTTTATTTTGGATGTAATGACATTGTCATTCAATTGTTATAACATAACAACATAACATAAAATATCTTAATTCGTGTTCTAAAATAACCGAAAGTCTCAGGACATTGGAACAACATGAGGGTGAGTAAGTTATGACAGAAAATATTTTTTTGTGTGAACTATCTCTTCAACTATAAGAGCCTATAAACCCACATAACAAGATTTGATCTGTACAAAGAGCAAACCACCTCCATATGAGAAGCTGTTGCCAAAAAGACAACACTAAACTTGATTCAGTACTAAGCAGATGCTAAATTTGGGATTGGGATTGAAGGAAGGATCTCATTCTAAAGTCCTGTTCTTTTGAGAAGAACATCAAAGAGTGATGCCATTCTTGTGCCTCCAATCAAACCCTCTGCCAAGAGCGGAGAGATGATACCAAGCCATCACTCCTCATCTAAGAGAGAGAGAGAGAAACTTAATGGACTCCATTTCCCCTCCATTTACACTGGCTTTCAAAAGGGTGTCAGCCTTCATGATGGACATAATAAATTTAGTAAGCTCTTTGCAATGTCATCATTAATAGGAAACACTTACAAGAGGAATTTGGCAAACACATGTAGGCGGGTCTCAATGGCCCTTTCTTGCTCTTATAAACTGCATAGAAGTGTCAGGCTCTTTTCCAGTTCTTAAAGGAATAGTTCACCCAGGAAAAAAAACAGTCCGGAATGACAAGTAAATGATGACAGAACTTAATTCTGGGTGAACTATTGAACTAGCCACTGTTAAAAACTGTGTAAAAGAAACTTTTTTTTTCCACCAGGCCTAGGAGGTTCCTCTCAGACCCAAAAGGCTGAGATAATCAACATCAGCTTTTCCGTTCATTCCTTCCTTTCTTCATCTAAAGCACAGATGTCGCTAAAAATGGTGCCAGGTTTATTTTCATCATCCTTAACTCTTTAATTAGAGGATTTGCTTGCTTTTTATGGGCTATTGAAATGGCTTACAGTCATTTCCCAGGAGACCATGTGTGGATGTGTATGGGGGGGAATCCAGTCGCCATTCAAGGAAAGCCAATATCATGTGTCCTCCTTCCACCACATTTGAGCTCACCCCACCCTAAAAACCCCAAACTGTTCTTTTATTTCCCACAAAAAAAACAGGGAATACAAAAATATGAGCAAGAGGCATTTCTGATTTAATTTCCTCTCGCAGTAAAAAAAAGAAATCCTGAAATTATTAGGATTATTGTCGCTAATTAAATACATGTACGTCCCATGCAACACATGACATACTAACGTGCACGGCCATTACAGCAGGATAATAACATGACTTGCAATGCACTGAATCATCTTTCCATGCACCACTGCTAATTTTGGCACTGCCAGGGAACATGGGTCTCTGCGGTGGTATGGATGCAGCTATGTTAGGTTTATAAAACAGTAATTATACTACTATTGAAGGTTAAAACTGAGGTTAACTGCTATTACATGGTTTGTTTTGCTAGAATGTAAACATTGAAAGAGCTCCCTTTCCACAAATAGGGTACGTGTTGGTTTACTGCTACTTTTAATAATAAATAGCTGGCACAAATACTATGTTGTGGTAGTAACAATGATTTTATGTTATGTAAAGCCATTATTTAAAATTAACAGTATCAAAATAAGCTAGAATTAAACACACTACTCTCTGTATTTGTCACAATCACCGGCAACCTTGTCCATACAGATCGCTGAAGAACTACAAATCTGCCACTAAAAGAACTACAAATCCTGTCATGTATCTTACACACACCTGTTCCCGGTTCTCCATTGATTACACACACAGCTGGCAGCTACTCAAGAAGTTTTACACAGATTACAATTTTACAAATTTACACATTTTACAAATTACTGGAACGTCTTTACCGGTAATTTCAAATAAGCGCTGTTCACACAGGCAAAATGTTTTGGAATTTTTCCGGAAAAGACCAATCACACATTCATTCCCAAATACCGTTAAATTCTGACATCATTAACGAGAAATAACCTCTAAACGGCTGCACTTGTATTTGTAAACACAGAAGGGGTCAGGCTTTTGTTGATGGTACAAAATATGCCTGTGTGCGCTGGTGCTCACCGGCTGCTTCACGTGCACACGCGTCAAGCAACTGAAGCAAAGCTTGAGGGTAAACAAACAGCGGTTTATCATAAGCATTTTATTGATACTTTTTTCCACAGCTGGCATTAACATTGGAACATTGAAACGTTATCTGACTAACATCTAGCAGCTAAATGTGTCTGGAAAAATATTCAAAGGCTTTTATTTTCGTAAACAGCATGAATGTGAAAAAAAAAATTCAAAGAAGATATAGGAGGTGATGCCAAGAAGAGAATTTGTAGTCCTTACTTATTTTTTAAAGATCTAAATAGACTCTTTTCACCTTTTGTTGAATGGAAAAGTTCCATAGATGTTTTTCATAAAATCGTAGATTTTTTTTATTAATATAAACAACATTTCAAGGTGTTTTCACACCTGCCTTATTCAGTTGGGTTGATTCGCACTAGAGTTTGATTCCCTCTTGGTGCGGTTCATTTAGGCAAGTGTGAATGTAACAATTGCACTCGAGTGCACACCAAAAGTTGACCAAAAAAAGCATACCGAGACCTCCTTGAAGAAGTGGTCTCAGTATGCTTTCAAGCGAACCCTGGAGCGGTTTGTTTGTGGTGAGAGCATGATCCAAACTAAAACAGACCCAACAGCAAAAAGTACTGCACCTTTTTGGACTATTCCTGCTGCCGTAGTCTGATGCGCGGTCCCATTATATGGGGTGTGGAGTAAAATAGTTTGACAGCGCTTTACCAACAATTTTAAACACAGAGAGAGTGGGGAATATTTTGTATATATCTATTATTAATATTTCTGGAAAATGACCATATAGCAGTTTGGCTAAATTAATTTACGCCTCCTCCTGAAGTGACTTGCGATGCACATGTGCCTTCGCAATGCATTAAAACATTGTTTTCCAGCCGCAGCCACATTTCTTTCTTAAAATGTATAGTTTGTCTAAAGTGATGTATACAAACTATATAATATTGACCTTATTCTTCAACGCGGAAGTGCGCTTGTTTTTGCGATTGTTTTAGAATTTCAGATTCAGGATTTGCCTGAACAGCTACAGCTACGCCCAATCGTACGTGAGGAATAAGGTCAATACTATGACCAGGGATACAATCAGCCAGCACAGTCGTCCCTCCATAATAAAAAGAGCATCATTTTGTGTTTGACGGTTTGTTTACTTGTCATTCCATTGGCATTTTCCTGCACGTGACCAATAGAAAAGCAGTTTAGGAAATACATTTAATAACAAGGAGTGGCCAACGAGTGATGTGGATTTTGCACATGACTAGGCATGGTACGATAACCGTCTTCACCGTGGTTTGGAAAAGTTAAGGTTTTAAAACCGTCAAAATTTTTTGTAATACCGTTCTTAAGGTATGTGCACGATTTTTTTTTTATTTACGAGCAATTCCAGTGTTATGGATGTGACATTTGCAGTAAAATCTCAGAACATAAAGTATACGTTAACATTATATTGAAACATCTCTTTGTATTTTCCAAAACAACTAAACACAGCAGAAAAATATCAATTTGTAAACATGTTTTGTATTTTAAATGAGGAAAATCAACATGCGTTATGGATGTGACCAAAAAAGTATGTGAGTTTACAGTATACAACATACTTCGTAGAAATTCTGTGAAAAAAAATGGCACAACCCAAAACAAATAATGCTAATCAAAAGGAGTTGGCTCTCTATAGAACAAAAACAATTGATTTTATGTTATTTGCCGTTTTTTGCATTTATGAGGAAAAGCTCTGTTATGGATGCGACATATGGAATTGCCACATGTGTGATTTCTGTAAATCAAATATAATAGTTTGAAAACATTAACAGAGGCTTTTTTGAGTATTTTTAAAACACTGTAAAATACTTGCTTGCACAAAAAAACACAAAAACGGTTTCGCTATTTTGGGAAAATCTTAATTTTGTTCATGGTAAGGTTGACATTTGCATGGAATTGCTCTTACAATTTTTTATTTGTATTTTTTAGGACAACAGTATCTCCAGCAAAAAAATAGCCAAAGATGCTGTCTTAAATTGTAAAGAAATCTGTGTTTTTGAAACAAATGAAGACAGCAGAAGTCAATGATTCTTCTGAATTATATAGCCTGATGTGTTTACTGCTCCAACATATCATAAATCTTTCAAAAAAGGGAATATATTGTTTTAAAGGGGGGGGGGGAGTATTTGTTTTTTACCAAGACATTTAAAATGAATGTATTTTCGAGCAGTGAGCACAATACCGTGACACCATGATATTTTTATCCAAGGATATCATACTGTCAGAATCTTATAGGCCAATGCCTACACATGACTGCATTTTTGGTTCTTTTCAACTGGTTCGGACCAAAGCAATCAGTGTGTTGTGAAAAGGACCCAAAAACGAAAATGCTACAATGTATCATTTGCTGCCCTTGGTCCGGACCAAATGAACCAAACCACAGATGTGAAAACACCCTCAAATTAAATCCATTTAAAAAAATTTAACAAACAGAAACTATAAAAATAAATAATTTAAAACATGAATAAATACCGTTAATAAGCATGTTAATGAGCATTATGATAAGTACTGCCTTTACTGATAATCTGAAAAAACCCTATTTTAAACCTGGCTTCTGGAAAGCACCATACATGCAAACTGCATATTAAATAATAATTATTCAAGGCAAAAAAGAACACATAGTGTAGCTGGAATTTCATAAACTCTAAGGATTACAGTGGGTAATTGATGAGACTGAATTTCGCACTTCTGACCGACAACTGTTGCTGTTCATTACCATCTCGAGAGCATCATTGCCATTTGGAGAGCTCTTATACTCTGCATCGCTCCTCTTTGACAACGCAAAAGCAATAGATCTTCTTTAGAGTCTCAGGTAGGTTCGAAGCAGTCAAATCTCATGCCAGCTGGCAGAAGATTACAATTCCTATTCGCTCCTTCTTCACGTCCCTCTGTATTACTAAGGAATTACAACTTCTCCCTTGTAAAACATTATTTTGTTCACATGCATACAGTAAACACATCCATTTGAAGACACATAAACATTAAAATGCAATTAAATGGTTCCTTGTAGGGCCTTTTAAATCTAGTTCAGACACACCCTGTAATGCGACCACACATGGGGGCACATAGTGGATAAAAGCTATCGAAATGTTTTCAACACAAAGAAAAAGTAAGTACAGCCAACCTCACGCCTCAAAAACTCTGATTGGACTACAACCACAAGAGACCAAAATAATCACTCAACTGTATGTACTGTAACAGTTTGACAAAATGCTACAAGAGATACTGAAAGAGCTAGAAACAGGACAGTGTCAAGATCATAATAGTTTTGGATTTTTCATTAGTTTTAGTTTCATTAGTTTTATTTCGTTTTGACTTTTGCTTTCAAATTCAGTTAGTTTTAATTAGGTTTAAAGGTAGATTTATTCGTTTTTATTAGTTTTTATATTTTTAAATTGCTGTTAGTTTCATTTTCATTAGTTTCAGTGTGTTTTTTTTTGTAAATTAGCATATTTGTTAGGTGCAAGATTCAAAATCATCAATTAATCAATAAATAATTGTATAATAAAAACTCAACCAAAGATAAGCTACATTTTTTGACAGAAGAACAATACCATCTACCCATCCTCAAATTCAAATACAACATCCCACAAGATAGCAGCCCTAAGTACAATATGTGTGCAATGCTGCTTCTGAGGTTAGATGCACAGTAGTGATGACAATCTTCCCATATTTAGACTCAACATAATAACAATCTGTAGTCAGCAATTATAATTTCAGTCATTTAAAGCATCACCCTGATCTGAAAAGTTTCTTACAATTACGTTTTACAACCCAACTGAAGCATGATTCACTTATTTAAAGAAATAGACTTTCTGCTATGAAATAAAGTTCATAACAATCACGCATGAGCAGTATTAGCGGTTCACCAGTTCTCAAATCTGACCTCATTGTACTGTTCTGATAACTGAATAACTATGTATAAAAAACCTGTATATATTGGTTTAGTCAGAGGGCAGTATGGGCCTGTAAAAAGTAGGTTGTTTTTGAATACATGCTAAACGTTACTGGAGACGCGAATCGTTTCACATGATTCAATTCGATTTGGTGAATTAGTTCAAATGGTTCACTTAGAAGATCCGTATAAAGAGAACAATTCGTTCGCGATCACGATCACAAATACAGAAATAAAACCCATCATTGGGCACAAATGTGTTAAATGAAAACGTTTATGTGTCTGCTTGGGTCATATTTAATGTTGTCACCATGCTGCTGTCATGTCCACTGGTTGTTTTTGTCGCGGGAGCAGCAGCGAGAATGACTAGAGGAGGACCAGCTTGATCTGGCCATTGACATCAGGTCTACAGACTCCAAGGTGCCGTATGGGTCAAACATCTGGCAACGCGACGTACATAGATTTACTTCTAAAGGGCATACATTAGGCTTATGTATTTAATACATTTACAAAGGCCAAAACGAAGGACGTTTTTGCTATAATTGTAGTTAGTTTCAGTTAGTTTTGTATATATACAATAAAGTTTCAGTTAGTTTTTATTTTTATTTCAGTTAACGAAAATATTCTTTTCAATTCTAGTTTTCATTTTTTTGTTCGTTTTCATTAACTATAATAACCTTGCACTGTGTGTCTTCACTCTGTTTGAAAGTTTAAGGTATACAGAATCACAAACCGAACACAACACATAGAAAGAAGAATCACTGCCTTAGATATAGTTTTGAAAGTATTTAGACTGCGTTTTTATCTTACCGTGTACAACTCATTGAGGACTTTCATCAGATCCTCCTGCAGCTGGAGGCCCACCTCTTTGCTCTGGAAGAAAGAAAATAAAAACATTAGCAAAATAGTAAAAGACAAATAGAGTGAGATAATGGTGTGGATCATGATTAACAGTAGATCCCTGTGCTCTGTTAACAACTGACTATCCTTCTTGAGCTGTGAGCCCCGAGGATGTCACTGTTAGACAGACAAATGAGACGCCTATCTGCCCTTTCAGTAATGGAGGTCAGCACCAGCTAACCTCAGACACATCTAGCTCAATACAGTTCTGCACACCTACTCTGATACTGGAACATTGCACACTGAACCCGATTAACCACATGTTCAGCTGAATATGGGATTTGCAGGATAAACTTATGGGATATGCAGGAGGATACAAACGTTGTACAGAGTGAAAGATGGCTAAAAATGCTCTCTTTTTCTATTTATAGACGTTTCATTTGGAAGCATGTCCTATTATGGAAGTAAAATGAGTTGCAAACATATCAATGACAGATCAATTCACTCAAAATGGTGTACTGTGCTTCTTGTTAGCACTTATTCATACTGTACTTCAAATTTGTATGATAATATTCAACATTTTTTCTGTTTGTCTATACAATGAGAGTTTGTGAAAACCAATAGTGGGACACTGAGTGGGACTCGAACAAAGCATGGTCTGTATCTGTCAATCACTAATGCCAGGAAGTACTAGGAAGTTTACTTAACAGATCTTACTAGCTGACCTCCATTACACTAAACCTCACTCCCATCCAGGTAACAGCACCAGTGTACCCCCTGCCATTCTACTCATCCTGCTCTGACCAGAATTCAAACTAGTATATCTGGAAAGGGAGGCAGGTGCACCTTCAAGGTTGCTAAAGACTAGGGCCTTCAACAATATCTGCTAGCGAGCCTCTTGAGGTCAGAGGAGTGATGTTTACTTGCTCATCTCCTATTATCTTACACGCATCAGGGTCACACCAATGTAATCCCTGTGCTTCTACACCAATAGCGTAAAGTGGGATTCAAGCTAGCATCTCTGGCATGGAGGAGGGTGCACTAACAACAATGCTAATCAATTGGTAGTGCAGCTCTTGGTGTGATTGTGAGAAAGTATGTCCTATACAGCTACTACTCCCTGCTCACCCCAAATCTTAAGCCCGTCAGGGTCATGGCACCAATGTAACCTTACTGGTTCAACCCGCAAAGCTTCATATTGGAATCAAGCTTATGTGTTCAGCTAGTGTGGAGTGTGCACTAACAACAATGCTGAAGATCATTGCCTTTAACATCAATCACTACCTCTTGATGCCAGTAAGTAAGGTTTACGTCCACAGCTTCTATTATCTGGGCCTCCTGCCAACTTTACACCCTTCATGGCACCAATGTAACCCCTTTGGTTCTAGTTGAACCACTATTAAGTGCTCTGTGCACCTGCAACTGAAAAAAGAATCAACTCTATTCGGAAAAAGCACCTGATGTCATGCGCTCCGGCACTAAGCCATATGATACAGTGGTTGCATAGCAACATAAAAAGTACAGCTCACTGCTCTTTCCTAAAGTCAAAAAAGGCAGTATAGTGCACCTCACATTTACAGAATTAAAAGGCATTTTCTGTGTGATCAGTGTGTTTAAAACTTCTGCAGTTGATGTGAATATCTGTTTATGCAAGACTAAACAGTTTCATAATAACATGCGCTTGAGTATTCAGGCAGAATACTCATTTCTGTGAGATTTATCCTTTAAAGTCAGTAGTGTCACAACTTACAGTTACAAAAGTTTCTCGCAATTGTGCACTTGCATCTAACCTTATACTTCTGTTAAAGCTGTTAAAGAAAACTTAAGTGTACAGACAATGTACAAATCAATTTGCAATGAACTGGAAACCATTACATGTGAACTTGATGAGACTTCCTTTAAGAGCCCATAGAATAAAAAGCCTGGTAAACTCTGTGTGACATGGAAAAGGTGGTTTGCCACTCTGGTGGATGTTCTATCTTTTAAAATGAAGTTTGGGAATGAAGGAACAGCATGACATGAAAATAAAGTGCTTGGGAGTTCAAGCCCAATCTTCAATCACTGTGGGCTGATAACTGGAGAGCCAGCCAAGAAGATGTCTAGCATTCACTAAGGGGTTTTAGTCAGTCACTCCTTCCCTTTTCGCCACATTGACATTTTTGTGGGGTTTTCCTGTTTTTGTAGGTTGGAAAAAGGATTTGTGGCTGTTGGACAGATGTCAATCAGCTCTTGGGGATGAGAAATGATGCAAGAGAAAAGAAATGAGTGACTTAAAGGAAATTAGGTGTGTTCATGGGCGTGTAAAAACAGAAGGGGGAAGTTACGGGTGAAAGAGAAACGGAGAGAGCGTTCACAAATAGTCAATCTGTCAATCTTCACAAACAGCGATTGTGCAGTCACACAGCCTCCTTCCTGTTGTCTATGATGGAAAGACTTAGATGGATGAGTAGGCTGTGGGGAAGCGTTCCTCAGGAGATCCCCTTTGCAGAGTCATTCATAATGAAGGTCTGCTGGGTTTTATTTGGAAGCAGTGGACTGAGTAATATGTGAGAATGTGAAAGAACACCCAGATTCAGAGCATGGGATGAACTGCCTTGCTCACCTCATTTCTCTAAGCATGCCTGTTGAAGTTGGCTGAGCTGAGGTTGAGTTCATAACTTGAACAAGGCAATAGAAGTATATTTTGCTAATGAGTTAAATAAAACAGTAAAATAATACCTGGATATAACTCTTTTCTCCTGCATTGTCATTATATACATATTCTATCTGACATAATAATTTCACTTGAATGGCAATGGAAATGTTAATAATAATCAGCTTTTTTCATGCAATTAAAGTGAAAATATTAAACCTAAACAAAGGTCATAACCTAAACATGCTACAGATCTGGGGTGAAGCATATCCTTTACAGCCAGCAGTTAAGTCTCTGCAACTGTTACATGGTCACCCTGTCAGTACCTGGATGGAAAACTACATGGGAAAGCTAGGTTGCTGCTGGAAGTGGTGTTAGTGAGACCGGCAGGGGTGCTCAAGCTGCAGTCTGTGTGAGTCCTAATGCCCCAGTATTTAGATAGGGACTCTATACTGCACAGTAAATGCTGTCTTTTGGATGAGACACATTTTAAATGTTCTTTGAAAAAAAGTAGGGTTTTAACCCCAGTATCCTGGCCAAATTTGCCCTCTGTCCATTGTGGCCTCCAAACCATCCCCATATCATAATTGGCTTCATCACTCTGTCCACCAATCAGCTGGTGTGCGCTGTGGCGCAATATGGCTGCCGTCGCGTCATCCAGGTGGATGCTGCACACTGGTGGTGGATGAGATTGCCCCATTGTGTAAAGCACTTTGAGTGTCTTGAAAAGCGATAAATAAATGTAAGGAATTATTAATTATTATTAATATTATTTAAATCTCAATGTGAAACAGATGGAATCTATGCAACCCAGACTTATTCTGAAAACGTACCGCTATATACATTTCTGGAAACTGTGTAATACGTCCCAGGAGCTACATTTTTAAGCAGTTTTTGTTATCACGATTCCACCAGAGGCAAATGCTTCAAATCTCAAATTACTCTCACTAGTGCCATTCGCGCCAGCTGTTCTTGTGTAAATCCACCAGAGGCCGCTGTCAACTCACTAACTGACTGACTAAATGACTTGACCGCCTGAACGATTGACTAACCCACTCTCCTCCTTCCCTAAACTCAACCAATAGTGTTTTCAAAAGCACTTATTGACCCGCCCACCCACTTCCCTAAACCCAACCGACAGTTTTAAAAAGAAATACAGAAAAAGAAAGCCTTCACCTGATCATTTTATTTTTTGGCTTCTGTTTATGTCTTAGCCACTTTCTGGAACCATTCTTCACCAGACTCAAACCCTGTCATTGTGGTCAACTCCTCACTAAGTGTCATGTCCGCCGACATACATGGCGAGCTACTGGTCAAACTGGCATCAACAGGAAAGCCGTCCATATGAAGGTAAGCAGTCAGCTGGTAAGGAATGGCTTCATACTGCCCCGCAGCGTTCGGTTTAAAGACAAAACACAGCCATATGTACTTCTGGATACATCATTCGCAATCTCCAGAAATGCATATAGGGCTATGTTTTCAGAACAAGCCTATGTTGAATTTATTTGGAAAACTTATGAACGTGTGGCTTTTAAAAACGTTTCATTTGAAAAAGTAAACAGGATTTTTTTTCCGTGTAAAAATGTTACAAAACCATGTTTTGTGTCAGTTTTGTGTAATTTTAACATGAGAAGCTCATATGATGCATGAGACGATTTTGTGGTTTTTCTTTAAGGTATTTTGTGCGCAAGTTAATATATTTCTAAGTGGAGAAATGGAAAGAAAATATTGGAAAATTTAACTTATTAAAATTACATACGAAAGCATAATTAACATTCATAACCTCATCAGCAAAACAAACATAAACATGTCCAGGTGTTAATAAATCCCCAAACAACACAAGTCAATTCAAGCCACAGCTACTGTAATAAAATGACTGAAAACACTCCGAACAGTTGATTTCTCTAGTAAACAGTTCTAAAAATACCTCTAAGCGGACATTCAAATTCTTTATTCATAAGAATGTCGTCCCGTTACATTTTATTGTCACGTGTGAGTGTTAAACTGAAGGTGTGGGAGATAGTTGGAAGCATATGGTCTCCCCAGCTGACGTCTATAAGCTCATTTGTGGCTCCAGTTTGGCTTGTTGGCTGTTGGATGACTAGTCGAACAGCCCTGTGGCACATCCCCATTTCAAATCAGTTCAATAAGGAGCATTTGATGGATTTATTCAGCCTGCTTTTTCTATTAGGACTGTTGGGTCTAAAGCACTTCTTTCCATTTTCCCTTCCTCCTCTCTCTCGCTCCGTCGCCCTCAGACACACATAACACTTCCCCTGTATGCAGCATAACACTCCTGTGGTGAAATGGATCTTCAGGAGTGCGGTCGGAGCAGGCAGAGCTGCTTTCTTCCATCTGCTCGGAGACACACTCCAAAGACAACACGCATACAAAGAGACCCCAAAAAAATGGGAGTCAACTATTGATTTTCCACGAAGAGCTCTATAAATCTATTGGGCAACAGAGGAGAGACTCTAGGACGGGAGGACATGGATTTATGAGCCTTAACGACGAGATGCACTTGTTAAATGAAAAAGATCACACGTTTGTCCGCTAGCCTGGCAGGAGATTGGTTTTGGTTCTGCACAAATCTGTCAGAGAAACATCACTTCAGGGTGTGCGTGTGTGTGTGAGAGGATTGGTTTACTGGCACTTCACATCAGTCACTTGTCAAAGGATCGCTCACATCAACAGGGCTTCTGCTGCTAATTCCCGAGTGCAAGTGGCTGATGAAAGTTATTTGTCTTGAGTCAGAGTGTTATGTAAAAACACAAAAAAAAAAACATTCTGTTCTTATTTAGTAATGAAGGCCACTTTAGAAGAAAAATCTGCAAAAGTTATGTCCCTGACATGAATAATATTTGTTGGTTACTGGTGAAGAAAACACAGCCAATGTTCCACAGTCGAGACTTTACCTAATAAAGATAAAGAATTCGACTTTTCCTTTTTTAGCAAATAAGAGCATCATATGAAATGATTATAAATGAAAGGTTACCAGGGGACATTAATATACATATTCCCCATGCTGTGTTGGGGTCATGTCTTTTTCCCAAAAATGTTAATGTTACTTTTGAATTTTAACCAACCCAGGATCATTATTGTTACGTACGTCTGTATACATTTCTGGAGATCGCAAAAATGTCCCAGGAGGTACTTTTTTTTTGTTGCTGTTTTTGTTTTCAGGAATCCACTAGAGGCCGCTGTGTATGCTTTTTCAGAACTGAAATTTCTCTCACAAGTGCCATTCGCGCCTGCTGTTCTCGTGTACATCCACAAGAGGCCGCTGTCGTCTGATTGACTAACTGATCAACCAATCCCCCGATCCTCCCCTTCCCTAAATCCAACCGACAGTGTTTTCAAACGCAATCCAGAAAAAGAAAAGCCCTTGCCGGTTGATTTTTATCACATTTTCAGGTCTTACCACGTTCTCACCCTGTTAATTATTTGTTTATTTTATTTTTTCCTTGCTCTCTGGAAGCGTTCTTTGCTGGACTCGAACTGCATTGTCACGGTGAACTCCTCTCTGCATCTCAAGTCCACTAATGTACATGACGAGCTACTGGGCAAACTGGTAACAGCGGAAAAGCCGTCCACACGGAGGTAAGTGGTGAACTGGTAGCACAAAAAGAAACAGAAGCCATCGGTGGTGTCATACCACCCTGAAGCTTTCATTTTAAAGACAAAATGTAGCTCTGGCTATATAATTTGCATAATTCAGGGGAACGTTGAGCCTGTGTTGCATTTAACTTGCTACACTTTTTTCTTTATTATGATTAATACGTCATAATTATCATAATTATCATAATACGTCATAATTATGATTTTTGAATTTAGTTTTTTGTAACTGACTAATTGCAGACCTCACTGATCTCGAGATTATGCACCTCAACATAAAGACCTCATACTTGTTTCCACAGAATACATGTTTATATTACCACACAGATACAGACACACACACACACATACATTTACAGTAGGTGGTTTATGATGATTCTCCATTGCCGTAATGTATTTTATACTAAAAAAATGCTTATTTTATTGAATTATCCTACACCTACACCTAAATCCAACTCTGTGGCAAATTTTGAATGTGAAAAGACCACATTAGGTATAATTTGTAGCAGTTTTAAAATATGAGGTACACCTCAACATTGTAATATCTAGGTCATACCCAGGTCATTATACAAATGATACACCAAAACCAGTACACTTTTACACACATTTTTGCACAAAACAACAGGGTTCAATGAGGCCAAAGATGCTTCTTTGCATTTACTAATTTTTTAAGTTAAGTGGTTGTAAACAATTTATTTGGCCAGAATACATACAAATTAAGTTGAAAATTACTAAATTTAATTTGCTTGTTTAAATCCAACACATATAAATTGTTTGCAACAATTTTGCAGACATCTTTTTTGTCAGTGCAGCTTCCAAAATACAAACCTTTTCCTTAACAAAACGAAAAGACTGCCAGAAGTCAATATTTGGTGATAATTAAGCATAACATAATTTATTATATTTTTTATTTGTATACCAGTTTTTGATAGAAAACACAAGTAACTTAATGTGCATCCCTGAACACGTGATCGATTAAAACTTGAATTATTGAGTTGTCAGCCAAGAACAGCAAACTCTGCAATTTGGATAAGCAAAATTGGATAAAAAGAACAGTGAAAAAATCTTTTCCTTGACCTAATAAGTCTTCACCAGTAACGATTTTACCAGTAACGATTTCAACACACTGCTTAATGGCATCACCTCAGATTTGTGAAGCTAAATATGGGCTGGTACTAAGAAATGTGGACAAAATTTATCAAAAACTTCACCATACTTCTCTTTATACACTTCTAACGTTGTTTTCCCTCCTGGTGTGTCTGCTCTTGTGGTTCAATAAAGTCTTAAACCTCCTCCGGACACGGCTTCCTTGACACTATTTGCATTTAGAGTGCAGAATTTCTCCAGCATGTCGTAAAGCTTTTAAGACAGGTGAGAAGTGTGTGGCAACGGGATGCAGAGTGAGTGCAATCGCCCAGAGTTCAGCGATTCCTGGGAATCCTCTAAGGAGAAGGCCGACCAGGAGCGTTCAATTAAAGCGCCTGCTATTGCTGCAGCACTGAGGGCAGAATGAGCTAAACTACACATGGGAAATAGACTGAGAGTTGAGAAGAATATGTTGATATGAAGGCTCATTTATATCTCTCAAGGGAATCGGAGAAGAGACAGAGAGAAAATGGAGTGAAAGAAGTGCTGCTAGGGGTCTGAAAGACTCATGCCGTAAGTTAAAATAAAATGGAGGGATAAAATAGAGATGTTTTGATAGCCCTTTTCCCAATACCAATTCTGATACCTAGGCTCAGGATATCAGCTGATATGGAGTACTGATCTGATACCTGGGTGTGTATTTATATATACAGCTACTAGTCTTGTATGGATTGATCTAATTGTTTTATAGGGGGGTTCAGATTAGGGCTGTGCGATTTGTGGAAAATATCTAATTGAGATATTTTTTGACAGATATTGCGATTTGATTTACGATTTAATTTTGTAGCTTTAGCTCAATAATCTGTAAGCCGTGGCAACAAAATTGCGACAGCTCTTAAAAATGACCTGTTTTGTTCAGTAGGTTAATTAGGTTAACTAGACAGGTTAGAGTAATTAGCCAAGTTATTGTATAACGATGGTTTGTTCTGTAGACTATCGAAAAAAATAAAGCTTAAAGGGGCTAATAATTTTGACCTTACAATTGTTTTTAAAAAATTTAAAACTGCTTTGATACTAAAATTAAACAAATAAGACTTTCTCCAGAAGAAAAAATATTATCAGACATACTGTGAAAATTTCCTTGCTCTGTTACACATCATTTGGGAAATATATATATATATATATATATATATATATATATATATATATATATATATATATATATATATATATATATATATCATATTGCAGCCTTTTGTCATTAATCGCAATGTTTCAAATTCGATTTCGATTAATTGCACAGCCTTACTTCGGATTATCTCTTAAGAAAACATGACAATATACATACAAAGTATTTTTTATTATCAGATATATTATTCACTATTCTAAAATAAAAAGAACTGCCATAATTCGAACCCTGTAAACTGAAAAAAAGTATTCTAGTTTTACAGTCTAGCTGTATGATAAAACTCTAGGTGAACACACAGACATACTGTACAGTACACACATTATGCCAGTGGACTTAACTATATCTCTCATTTTAGAAAATGATTCAGTTTACGTTTTTAAAAACTCGCTGAAAACAATACCTGAATTCTTGGCATTTTAGATACTAGAATTGGAATTGGAACAACTCTAGAAAAAAAAAAGACTCCCGCCTAAATTAAGTGCTTTCTTTCTCGTAATTTAAACCACTGTTTGAAAATATAAGAGCACAGAGTTAAATTGGCCCTAAATATTCCTGAGACTTCAAATGCACATCACCATAAATCTCCTCAAATTTACAGGACAGAATTTAAAATTAGCTTCTCAATTCTTTTACCAATTTAAGTATCAAATATGTGACGATGGAAGGATATTCCAGACAATTTTCAAATGCAACTGCAAATTGGATTTTCAATACATGGTTGCATAAATTGTGACTAAAGGCAATAGCAAATCCCCCATTACAATTTACATTTCCATGAATGTGCAGTGACTGCCACATTTCAAATCAAAGAGTCAATTTTTAAATGCATTCACCATGGCTGCGTCTGAAATTGCCTACAACACAGTAGGTAACGCATTTGAATTTAAACGTACTACTCAGCCATTAGAAAAGTATGTTTTAAACAGTATGAATGTGAGTAGTATGAATGGAACAGCGGCGTACAGTACTATATCTGCCATTTTGTCATCACCATGTGACCTACTCATGCCAGTTGCGTTGCTTCACTTCCATACATGAATTCTCTTGCTGTGCATCATGGGATAGCGTAGCGTCTATCCGATGCGCACTTAAAAATCTCACCGGAAGTAGTAGGACATTCGGGTACTTCTCGCATACTGTTTTTCGAATTCAATGAATTCGGACATACTACTCAGCTCGCATACTGGTACTATATAGTATGGAAGTATGTGCTTTCGATAGCAGCACGTGTCTTAAGACAGGGGTGTCCAAAACTCGGTCCTGGAGGGCCGCTGTCCTGGAGAGTTTAGCTCCAACCCTAATCAAACACACTTGAACCAGCTAATCAAACTCTTACTTGATATACAAGAAACTTCCTGGCAGGTGTGTTGAAGCATGTTAGACCTAAACTCAGCAAGACACCAGCACTCCAGGACTGAATTTGGACACCCCGGTCTTAAGAGTTTTAACCCTGACACATCTAAATAGCAATATTAATAGCTAAATTTACTTTATTCTGTGTCCTGCATGTAACCTGCCCAAATTCACCAGAGAAATTTCCCTGATCTTCTCATTAAACAAAAGATCAACTTGACCTCATAGACTCTGTGCACTAGATTTACCTGGACAACCTATGCAGACAAATGCGTGGATAAGAAGGCATCTGTTTTACATTTCTACATAATGAGCAACATGCATTCTTGCCCTACAAATTTAAACAAGCTAGGAGGAATGAATCTTTAAAGGATGTGGATGCACTTTTACAAAAGTGTCACTCAGAATAAATAAATGATGATAAGAGAAAGATTATTGATTGAACTGAATGAGGAATACACAGAGAAACCTTAAGCTCAATCACCACTATTGTGGCTTTAATAGAGGAATCGACTGGTCTATAATAGCGAATGTCACCTTTTTAAAGAGGCGTCCTGAGTCTTCGCTGATCTGGGCGAAGCGTGGGATGATGTTGTTGAGGTAGAGATCACTGAGAGTGGCATGGTCTCGACTTTCTCTCTTCACCTGAGCCAAGAGAAGGTTCCAGCAGTTGACAGGAGACAAGATATTCTGCTCTTTTCTGCAGAGAAGAGGAAAGACAAAAAAAATGATCATTCACGTTAAAATAAAAGACAAACAAGACTGACTGAAACAAGTTATTATTAGAATAATTTGCTATTATATACAATTAATTGTATCATGCAACAAACTGAAAACATTTTTTAGTAAATTTCACAAATAATTATAAAGAAATAGATAACAATACACTGAATTAAATGTCAAATTTTGAAAAAGAAGGGAAAAAATCTTGTAAATTTCATTTATAATATAATCTGTTTTTGTCATTCTTTAGAGTAATCAGAGGGACAATAATCAAAGTGCAACACACAGTAACAAAATAAAATAGGCTGAAAATGTTTAATATTGTATCGAGGATGCTGAGGCTTTGTTTGAATCCATATGCGGAAGTTTATTAAAAGGGTGAGACAGAGACATCAACTATTAACAGGCAAATAGTCGGCAACAGGAAAGCAGTTCAAACCAAGCGACAAGCAAAAGGGCAAATCCAGAAGACGTAGTAATAATGCAGGCAGAGGAACAGTGCAACAACAATCAGTCCAAAACAGATCAGAAGGGCAAAGACAGAGAACGTACGTGGTCAAGGCAGGCAGGGTCATACACAGGAATGCAGTCAAGAAAGTCACTAGGAACAACGCTTGATACAACAGGTAAACTGGCAATACTTCGCAAAGAAGCATGGCCTGAACACTCACTGAAATACAGTACAAACAGGAAGTAGCCGCAGAGGGAGCCGCTGAGTCAGTAGTCGGGCGAGGGCTCCCTCTGCTGGTGTGGCATTACAAATATAAAGCGGACACAATGGCTCAGTAGTTAACACTGTCTTCTCACAGCAAGAAGGTCGCTGGTTCGAGTCATGGCTGAGTCAGTTGCCGTTTCTGTGTAGAGTTTGCCTGTTATCTCCATGTTCGAGTGGGTTTCCTCCGGGTGCTCTGGTTTCTCCCACAGTCCAAAGGTGAATTGAATAAGCTTAATTGGTTGTAGTATATGTGAGTGTGTATGGGTGCTTCCTAATGCTGGTTTGTGGCTGGAAGAGTGTCCGCTGTGTAAAACATATGCTGGATAAGTTGGAGGGTTATTCCACTGTGGTGACCCCTGATAAATAATGGGAGTAAAGCTGTGGTCACACTGGACTTTTCTCCCCATCAACTTCCATTCATACGCACGCGAATGCGTCAGACCAAAAACGCATTCTCGTGCGACAAGTACCGCAGTTTGCTGTGTTGCAAAGTTCAAGCTTGGTGAAGTTTGACCTGCAATATCACATGACGTGACTGCATGAGACCAATCGAAGATCAAAACATGACCTCTCTAGACAGAATTTTTAAATAAGGACCTATCACTCACTTTTTTAAATGTGTATTCAAGAGTTCACACTTAGCTGATAATCAATAAAGCGTATTTGGTATGCTGTGCCGGGAGAGAGCCCTGAGCTCGTAATATCCTCAAGCCCGGGGCTCCCTCCCGTTAGAAGGGCGAGAGCGGAGTTCGAGCTCAGGTAGGTCTCGAGAGCTCCCCTGCTTGTCGCCGCGTGAGAAGTGTAAACTAGTGTTGTTTTCGGTGATAATTTGGTTTAGTCGATTGGCTATGGTTTATGTTTTTGGTCGGTGGGAGGAAACCAAGGGACCCGGGGGAAACCCACGCGAACACGAGGAGAACATGTAAACTCCGCACAGAAACACCAACCAGCCCGATAGGAGGTTGGACCGGCGGTGTTCTTGCTGTGAGGCAACAGTGCTAGCCACTGGGCCACCGTGTCGCCCTATCGGAAAAAGAGGGAGGAAGTAGGGGTGGAAGGGAGGGAAGCTTCAAGACGAAGATAACTGAAGTGAAAAACTCTGGTTATTTATAATGCTTCCGTAATCATCTAATGGGTCAGATTACGGAGCTAATGAGGAGCCAGCCGTGTTGATCATAAGCACGTGATCCTCTCGAAATTAGTTTATAAATAAACCACACATAATCTTGTTTAATCCAACAACATTACGCATGTTCAAACTCTTGTGTGACCACGGTTTAAGCCGAAGGAAAATGACTTAATTAATTAATTAATTAATTAGGAATTATTGAATGTTTAATATAAGAATTATTGCAAAAATTATAAAGGAATTATTTCTATGTTTTGAATCAAGTCACTAAAATAAACCATTTGACGTGGCATAAAAATTAAGTTAATAATAAAATGTAATGCTTATTTTATAAATTATCAAGGCAAAACTTTAAATAGTTTTTAATAAGTCTCATTCTTTTTCTTTTTTCGTCATGCATCAAACTAAATCTTTAGCAGACTTCAGTAAAAAAAATCACAGTATATAAAATGTTGTTTAATTTTGTTTCACCAGCACAATCATTACTAATTGATAATGAATATTCCTTATTTATTCCTTAGAATCTATGTGCTGCTCATATGCATACATTTTGCCTTAATCACAAAATAAAAAACTTTGCTTAGCAGTAAATCTCACTATGAACACCCTTTAAAACATTTGCATCATCATTTGTGATATATGCGTTAAAAACAATCTTGTAGATCCTGCTCTGATGTGTGCTTGATCTTAAAGGTTACTTTAACACATGTAGTCCCGCTATGATTAAGAAGTGTGTCCACATGTAAAGATATGTCCTGATAAACCCAATGCCCTTTGTATAAAGTCACTCCTGGACATTCAAAGCGATGGACGTCACGTTGAAGAGGAATTTTGCTAAGCCCTGCGTTACTCCAGGCATATGCTGGAGGGATGGACCCAGCAGCCTGTGCATGCCAGAGGAGACAGCTGATGCTGAGCGTCCCACAGAAGCCCATGAGGTGGGGCCCGTTCCCTGCTGTCAAAATACCTTGGAGATGAACCTCACCAAAAAGGAGATTCAAAAAGACGGCATCTACAGAGCTCACAGAAAAGCATCCGGCAGTCTGTTAATGTTTTACAGCCTGTGTGTTTATAGAGGAACAGCTTACACATGACCTTGGTCCTGCTGTTAGCTTGTGTGCTGAGCATCTGTGAGAACTGATCTACTTTAACCTCCATTCAGTTCATCTAACCAAACAACTAGCAACTCTAGCCATCAATCAGCATTATGCATGTAGATATATGAGGCTAAACAACTTAACAAAGGTAAATGTGGAGAGTTAAAATCCATTTGCTCTCCCAGATAGCATACGAATGTGGGCCACTTTAGGCAGTTACTGGTGGGCTTCCATTCGGCCCAAACAAAATGAATGTGAGCCTGAAGTGGCTTTCCTTTACAATGGTAAAAGCGGGCCAAAGATTCCAATTCATATATGGGTCATTTAAGGCAAAGATTTAGCACTTATGGCAAAAAGTAATCTGAATGTGAGGCCAATGTGGCCCATGTGGAAAATGGAAAACTTGGCCCAAATGATGGAGGACAAATGTGGACCAGAGTTGGCAAAAATGTGGCATAGTCATTTAAGGGAAACCTGGGTCTAAACCCAAAGTGGCTCACATGTGTAGGTGCAAATGTTGGCCTAGTTATCTTAAGACATATGTGGACCACTTTTGGCAAATATTCAGCACAGTAAGCTCTGGCTAATGCGGCTGTGAGCCTTAAGTGTCCCAGAGAAAATATGGCAAATGTGGCCCAGTTATTTTAAAACATGTGTGGACCGCTTTTGGTGAATATTCAGCACAGTAAGCTTTGACTAATGTGTCTGTTAGCCTAAAGTGGCCCAGAGAAGATATAGCAAATGTGGCCCAGTTATCTTAAAACCACTGTAGACCACTTTTTGCAAATATTTGGCACAGAAAGCTCTGGCTAATCTAGCTGTGAGTCTATAGTGGCCCAAATGAGATATGGCAAATATGGGCAAGTATCTCTGGCTAAAGATGGCTCAAAGCAGCTGAGGTAAAATGTGGCAAGTATGGTACTGTTATCCTAAAACATATGATAGGTCACTTTTGGTAAATATCAAGTAAGGGACTATTTGATAATTATAGGGGTCAAGCCATAGCTCTTTGACATAACAGATATGGGTAGTAATATAGCTAATTTGTGGCCCAGATCTGGCAAACAGGAGCGGACCACCCGAGAGCCATCATTCCATTCACTATGTGGTCCGGATGTAAGTCTCTGGTGTAGGCCAGATCTGGGCCAGAATAAAAGCAAACTGTGGCCCAGAATAGGGTCAGTTCTGGTTCATTTGGTTGAATTCTGGCTGATATGTGGTATTGCTTTGGAATATTTGTGGCCCACATCTGACAAACAGGAATGGACCACCCTAGAGCCATCATTCCATTCAGTATGTGGTCCGGATGTAAGTGTCTGGTAGGGGTCAGATCTGGGCCAGAATAAAAGCAAACTGTGGCCCAGAATAGGGTGAGTTCTGGTTCATTTGGTTGAATTCTGGTTGATGTATGGTATCGCTATGGCTTAATTGTGGCCCAGATCTGGCAAACAGGAACGGACTGCCCAAGTGCGGTATGTGCGGTATGTGGGCCGGATGTCAGTGTCTGATGTGAGCCGGAATTGAGCCACATGAATTTTGCTAGCACAGCTCTCATTTTAGAAACCCTTTAGTTCACTAAAAGCCGATAACAAATGACAGTACATCCAGTCCTACAAAAAAAAAATGAATAAATGATGCTTGTTTGAATTCTCAGCTAATTAAAAAATGATGAAAAAATCATTTCAGAGTTTCCAATAGGAATCATTGTGATGAAAGTTTAGCTTGAGGGTGAAAAAATCTTCTTGCACAGACTTCTATTGTTCTATTTGGTCACATCAATTTACAGTGGTTTCTGTTTGAACAAAAACAGAAAAACAAAAATAAAGAACTCCATTTTAAGTCAATTTCTGATGCACATCATGATTTTGCCAAGTTCGATGCGATTCTGGATTAACATCTATGTTGATCCTGGAACATATTTTTTTTTTAAAAATGTAATCCATACCTATTTCCCTAACCCTAAACCCAACCACAACTGTAAATTATTCCCAAAATCTGAGGGGAATAATAGTTGGATAACAATCGTGTAGAAGTGCATAAACCTAACCGTATAAGCTTAACATAAACGTTAACATATTCCTTAATTCTGATTGTCTGATTGGAATGTTGTTCGAGGATCAACATAGACGTTAATCCAGGACCATGTCCTACTTTGTAAAATCCGGTTGGCGTAATTTATTAATTTGCCTTCGGTTTAGTCTCTATTTCAGAGGTCACCACAGCGGAATGAACCAGTAATTATTCCAGCAGATGCTCCTTCCAGCCGCAACCCAGTACTGGGAAACTCCAATACACACTCATTTACACACATACACACACACATACAGTACACTACGGCCAATTTAGTTTATTCAATTCACCTAAAGCTCATGTTTTTGGACTATAGGGGACACCAGAGGATCCGGAGGAAACTAGCAACTTGAACCAGCAACCTTCTTGCTGTGAGGCAACAGTGCTAACCACTGAGTTACTGTGCCGCGCCCTCGTTTTACAAAAACTGGAGCTTTCAAGTAGTTCAGAAATCATGTTTTTACTTTAGGTGTTGAAGAGTTCAATTAAGTAACTAAAAAGGTCAAGGTAAAATAAAGACAGCACAAATTTGATGTACATTTAATTCTAAAGTGCAAAAACCAAATACTTTTAAAGTGCATTTATTTCTTAAAGGAAATTTCTAAAGAACACGTTAAAATTAAGGTATTACCAAGCTGCACTTCCAAAAAATCAATTCTCTATTGTATATCTCAACACTATCCGAACCCCTTTTAGAAAATTAAAAGTCAATGTCAATAACACATATTCTAGGCTAAAACCAATCACTACTAATGTCCTGAATTAGTCTTGGTCTGTGTATTAAAGCTCACGTGGAGTGGAGGAGGTGTATTAGCACTTGTCTAACACAGTCCTCCATGTTGAAGAGTGTGTTGGACTAATCATATCACTCGACGGGGACTGTCTCTCTGTACAGGACATTCCCCCTGGCTTTGCCTGCCGAAAAGACTTCAGACAGACGCTCCTCCCTGCCAGTTCAAAGAGAGTGGAAATCAGCCAACATTCAGAACACAGCGGGGGGCTCTATGGAGGTACATCACAGCCTGTTCCCCTGCTCAACATCTGTCAACATTGGGGAAAGGACTTATGTAACTCTTCTGATGATAGGATTAGAATACAATAAACCAAACTGTTGTCATCAGACAGTCAAAGGTATTTCTGTAGATCAAAAAGGCAAGCAACTGAGATTTACATAATTATATTTTAGAATTGTGCCTAAGAAGGTTGCTGACTAATTAGGGAACGAATAGCAGAGCAGCTCATTTCAGAAAATACTAACTTCAAACAACACTTTAACAATCACAATTCAACTGCCAATGTAACTAAACATTCCAAGGATGTTCAAAGCTTTTAGGTGTGCACACCACACTCACCAATAACTTTCACTCGAGCAACTTTCCCATACACCCTTTCCCCCCATCTAAACAACTGTGGTTAAGAAGTGTAGCAGAAATAATTGCATTTGGATGTTTGGAGGCTACGGCTGAGGTAAAGAGTGGAATTAGATCTTGATGTTACTCTGCCAATGATCCCACAGCATGTTGGTATATAGCAACACTTGGGGATCCAAGAGGAACGAAACTGGTTTGAACATGTAGTGAAAAGCGAAGCAAAAAAATAAAGGTCAAAAGATTCAAAGAAGGTGAGTTTCTGATGGAAAACCATAGTGATGTGCGCCAAAAAATGGTGTGAACACTTCTTGTAATGCTACAGCAAAAAAAAAAAAGAATACACAACTAAATCACATCTTTAAATTTTGGAAAATCTGAAATAACTGTTGACCAAACCGAGCCACTGACAGTCCTGAGAAACATCCTAAGATCTCCTGAACACACTAATTTACTTTTTCATATGCAAAGATGCAAAACACATGCTTAACCACATAAGACGGAGTCCTAGGAGAATCACAGTTCCTCTTGAGAAAAGAACAAAGGGATGCTGATGAGATTAGCATGGCCCCTTGGCTGACGGAAAAGGTTCCTAAATGGCTATTCAAACGAGGGAGCTCCGGGTCATTTCTGGAAGGCCATGAAAAAGCTGAGGTCACATGAGTAGAGGAATTGCCCAATTAACAGCAAGGTCATCACAGACAGAGCCAGTCTTTCAGAAAAAGAACGCTCTGCAAAGCCAAGAAGGGCTAATTCCTAGGTGGCATACAGCTAGTATATGACATGGCGGTATGTGAAGAATGTCAAGAGATGATGAATATGAAGGAATTTGTGACATTTGGTGTAACTTAAATGATGGGAATTGAATGATGATATTACTACACAATGCAAATCAAGTCTAGAACACAAGCATGGGCCATGAGGAGATTTTTGAAGATCATGACTGAAGAAAAAACATAATGATGCATCTATAAAACTTTAACACATGCTCAAAACAATACACACAAATATGTTAGCAACATGCTAACATTACAGTACATTATAAACCATGAAGGATATCTGATTTATTCATCCAGCCTTGTTTGTGAGGTACATGAGAAGGTGTTGAGGGGAATTCTCCACTTTGGTGAGAAATATTTTACAAGGCCTTGGTTTCTGACCAGACATGATTCTGGGAAGACATCAGTCAAGCTAGCAGAATGGAGAGGAAATGAAACTTGCCTTGCCTGCTTTCCTTTAGTGTCACACACTTATAAAGTACAGGCAAACACACTAGACCAGACAGGCTCACTTCCTCTAGAGTTCCACAAATGGGTCGAGGGGTATGGTGACACTTGAGAACTGGAAATTTTACAACACAAGTATGTGGAAGCATAATGTGGGTAAAGTTCATTGGTCATTTCACTCACTTGGGCATCCAACTGTGCTTTTAGTGGGCCACCTTACTGCTGAGTTTTGCTCCAAACCAAATTAAACATACCAGAACCATTATATTGTGCATTACTTTTAAATCCATTTGCCAAAACCAGAGTGGACCGTAAAGCTCCATTTACATTAAGTCCCCCAAAAATTCTATTGTCTACAGCAGGGATGTCCATTACTGATCCCTAAGGGCCACAGATCTGGAGAGTCTAGTTCCAACCAGGTGCAGCACATATACCTGGAAGTTTCTACAGAATCTGACTTAGGTGGTTTATGTGTGTTTAATTCGAAGCTGATACCTGCAGGATAGCTGGCTTCCAGGAACAGGTTTGTTCACAATTGGTTTATTTTCAATAGCGTAAAGATGCATAGAGAAGCATTGCTGAAGTCCCAAATATAGATGTCACTTTTAAACCAAGCAGTTGTTTGTTGGTTAGTGCAGAATATTCATGTGATTCTCTAAAAATGAGCAAAACTTGTGGGCAACCATATGTTGGAATGACAGAATTTTGGAAAGGATTAGAAAATTAATTTTGCCAGGCAACAGTAATCTGACCTCAACTTAAGGGATGCAACAAAATGATCCCCGCATCCTGAAGATGGCTTCAATAGCACATCTGGTGCACCCATCACCAAGTTTGCATACTTATTTCATTAACTTAGGGTGCTTTCACACTAGCACTTTTGGTCAACATCCGGGTTCGTTTGATGTCAGAGTACGGTACGTTTAGCTAGTGTGAACGTGTCTTCTGAACTCGGGTGCGCACATACAAACCATACCCGCGAGAACCACAGACGCCAGTTGCTTTCTGTATGCTACCAAAACCAAAAGATTTAGTAAAAGCAGAACGACTGCGATGTGCGTACATCTTTCCATTTTGGCGCTTTGCTTTTGTGGCCGTCAACTAGCAACAGCCGTACACACAACAGCAGCTCGTTGATGCAAGCTTACCAGGGTTCAGAAGGTAAAAAAGACAGTGTGAACACAAACCAACCTAAAAGGTGGCAAGGGGGGACAATCGAACTTGGGTACGGTCCAGGCAATTGAACCAAGTGTGAAAGCAACCTAAATTTCAGTAGTGGAATAATGAATAGAGAATGAACTGATGGAAACTTCCGGGAAGGTGTTTTAAATTAAAGGTTGGAGCTAGTTGGTACCGCCACCCTAGTTGGTTAGCATGCACAAACGTGTGCCAAAATCGATTCCAGAGTTCTCAAGGTCCCTTGCCAATCCTGTTTCTTTCTCTCCGCTACCCATACTTTCTCTCTATATTCCCATGGGTTTTCTCCGGGTGCTCCGGTTTCCCCACAATCACATATGTGTAAAACATATGCTGTGATAAGTTGGTGGTTCATTCCGCTGTGGCGACCCCTGATAATATTGGTACTTAGCTGATGGAAAATTAATATATATATATATATATATATATATATATATATATATATATATATATATATATATATATATATATATATATATATATATGTATATATATATATATATATGTATATATATATATATATATATGTATATATATATATATATATATATATATATATATATATATATATATATATATATATATATATATATATATATATATATATATATATATAAAACATCCAGGTGCATGACTGGTCACTCCCAAAAGACACTGGAAAGGCACACAAGCACCACTGGTTTTTGAGAAGTGAGCTAATACCACAACCAGTTTGGAAAAGGATAAAGTGAAACCACTCGTCATCTCAACATCTTTAGGGGTAAGAGTTGAGTACTGACTTGTAGTGTAATCTTATATCAGCAGAGCATGTGACACATCAGCGCTCCTCTATGGCACCACTGTGACCACCACCCTTCTTATTTGTCATGTGTACAGATGTTGTGGTCACTTTCAGTTGCTTCTTTGTATCAACTCAGAGCATTTGTAGAAAATCAGGCATGCTAGAAATTAGGTCAGTACCATGGTGTGTTATCATTCCAGACCGCATGTTTTTTAACCATGCTGTCCTTTCATTGCAGAGAGACCCGTCATCAGGCCTCCTGCTGAACAAATGACGCACGCTGTCATACCACACATAAAGGATACTTTTGGCCCTTACTTGGTAGAATAGAAGGCACTGATATGAACTCTGCCTGTAAGAAAATCAGCAGTGCATCAGGGGTCTCCAAACCATCCCTACAGATGCCCATCAGTTTGAAGGTTGGGGCCTCATTGACAACTAAATTCTTCTGGAGGCGCGGGACCGGAAAATACCTCACATTCCATCATGGCATCATCGCCCCAGATGTGGCCTTTGCCTGTTAAACATGCAGATGTGGAGCTGGATTCCAGGGCCTCAGGGGACCCATGGAGTACAGGGTATGGTATTAGGACAGAATAAGATGATGGGTGATTAGAAAATCAGCAGGGGGTCGCTGGTGTGAGGGCAGCCAGGGGTTACTGCAGACTTGGAGACATGAGGTGATGTTTAGAGAATGAGATGGTTCAATGCAGGCTTAGTGTAGAAGAAAAATAGAGCTACAATCAAATCAGGAGATGAAAATGAAAGAGAATGAGTTAACAGACAAGAAATGCAAGCAAAAGAAAAAATATAGAGAATGCTAATAATAAAACTTAGCTAAAAATAAGCAAAACAAAGATCTATTGTAAGTGCTTTTAGTTTTATTATTGTCTACTCATCCATGCATCTATTCATTCAAAGCATTGGTTTATTTTTTGATATATTACTACACAAGTTTAAATAAAATATTAATTATAATTTGTATTATCAATGAATGTTATTATTTCTAAATTTAGATTTTATCAATTTCCCATAAAATAATGCAAAATAATAATAATAATAATAATAATAATAATAATAATAATAATAATAATAATAATAATGACTTAAAGAACTATATATATATATATATATATATATATATATATATATATATATATATATATATATATATATATATATATATATATATATATATATTTATTTATTTATTTATTTATTTATTTATTTATTTATTTATTTTTAATATATCAGAATATATATTTTTATCCATGAATGAAGAATATGTTGTGATATATATCCAACCGTTACGCTACAGCATGATGGTAATTCGAAACAGATTGACCTCCAAGGTCTGAACTGTGCTCTAGTAGGGCACATAGTTGTCACACAAAACAAGTGTGCTAACTATCGATTGTTCTGAGCTGTCAGAGAGCCATATGTTGACTTTCCCAGACTTAAAGCCTTCAGCATTTCAAACCACTATATAGAGGGCCGAGGAGTCAATTTAAAATACAAAGAGCACCATAATGTGAAAACACAGAAGGTGAAAAAAGAAAGGAACAAAGTGAAGCACATAACAAGTTGGAAGATGAAAGAAAGAAAAGTTCAAGTACTGGATATTCCCTATGTCAAAACAGTGCCTGGGGCAAAACAGCCAGAAAGAAGCCCGTCAAGGTAAACGCACTAGACCCTGGAAAACAACTGAAATCCTGTCAAACCTATTGACACAGCAAGCAATGTGTCACCACAAAAGTGAACCGATGGGAGTTACGAAAACACCTTGATAAATGTTCAATTAAACAAAAGTTTTGCTAACTCTATGAAAATCTGTCAATAGCTACTGTATGTTTTCGTTCAATAGTGCTAATTAAATTTATGTGCAAAAACTAGAATATTGCATGAAACATTTTCGAAAAAAGCTCTGTTTCTATCCAATGAGTCAAAGAGAACAAAATTGTCACTTAGTGATAAACTAATGCCAAAAATCTAAAGAAAAAAATTATTTTTTGCTGCAGTAGAAAAAGCCATTATGGCCATTATTTATTATATTTATTGCGCCTTAGAACATGAATATGAAAGGTAATAAACATAATAGCTGTCAGACGTTCAAGACTACTTTGAAAATGGACAAAAGGTCTTCACTTCTTTCTCATATGTTACATTTAAAAACTTTCAGACCTCTTCATCCACCCATATACCTTTCACTTTCTGCCATTTTTGTTATCATATGATCTATTCAAATTTATTTGAAAACTGTGTTTGCATTGGGATTCCAATTTATTCACATCCAATCTTTATCATTCATAAATTTTCCTTCGGCTTATGGCTCTATTTAACGATCTAGGCGCAAAGTCTAAAGCTTATCTCCCATTCCCTTTAGGAGTCGTGGCATGGCACATTTGCTATTTACATGGCAGACTTTGTAAATAGAAAAACTGAATGCTTCACTAGTGAGAAAACAAATAAACAGACCATCTGCAGCGTGAGGATAATGAATGAGCCTCCTCCATTTGGCCTGTTTACTTTCTCTTTACTTTACGTTTACTCTTTACTTTACTCCTTTACTTTTGTGGATAAGGAAACGGTGTTGTACGCACTCCACTGAAGACATCCATTAACCTAAATATTTAATTTCGTTTGTTAAGCGCAAAGATTTGTTTCAAAACTATTTCTAAATTCAGTTCTAATTTCCAGCAAACTAATAAATGAAAAATAATGACCAAGTGTGGTCAAAAAACTGAGTAATATCCAAACACACGTCCTATCCTCCACATGGTCCAAAACCTGACAGGTATAAAAATCGAAGCTTGTTTTTAATAAAACAAATCTAAATATGCATATAATAAATAATACTACTAATAATAATAACATTATACAAAAGAACATTGTCATGAATAAACTGAAAAAAGACGAAGAAGGCATGGAGGTAGTGGTTTTTATATTCATGTAGAAAGTAATAATTTTTGTAATATTTTAATCCTTTAATTCTTTATCATTTGTAAAGATATTTGCATATTGCTGTAAACCCTGTGTGTATTAAGCAATGTGTAAGCAAGGCACACAACTAACGCACTCTGCGCTAAACTTTAGACTTGCTTTCAGCTATTTTAGTTCCTCAAAATAGAAACGCGCCAACAATGCGCCTTAACACACCTCTTTTCTAGACCGGAATACCCAAGTCCACAAAGTGGTGCAAATGGATTTGCTATTTTAACAATGTGGTGCAAAATGTGAAAATTAGGGTTGCGCTGGTCTAAAAATACCAACACATCTTGCGCCTTATTGCACCAGGTGTATGATAGGCACCTTAGTCTCTGATTTATCACGGGTCGCCACAGCGGAACCCAGTTCTGGGAAACACCCATAGACACTTATTCACACACACACTCGTACACTATGGCCAATTTAGCTTACCCAATTCACCTATAGCGCATGTATTTGGCCAGTGGGGGAAACCAGCCCACGCGAACATGAGGAGAACATGCAAACTCTACACAGAAATGCCAACTGACAGAGTCGAGGCTCGAACCAGCAACCTGCTTGCTGTGAGGTGACAGTGCTAACCACAGCCATCCACCAGTTACTCCTATGCACTTTTTAAAGTTTATTTTTTATACATCCTGAACTTTGGCTATTTACTTGGAATTTTTATTTCATCGCTAGTTAGTGTCATAAATGTTCTCATCACATACTGCTTTAATTGATAAAACTACTTCCTGTTTCTCAAAACTTGAGACTGTTGGTCTTTCAGGCCTTTGTTGTTCTTCGAGGACGAAATAACCACTTCTTCACAAGATCAAACTGAATTCAACAGGATCCAGGCATCTAACTACAAAGATCCGTTTAGACAGTATATAACACTGATTAATAGGCTCTTTCACAGCATATCCTGTCATAATGACTGCTGTGAGACTGCAGCATTCTCATAGCTCACTGGTGAGTATCAGAAAACCTGCATTCATTTAATTCCTGGTCTTCAGCTTAATTGCCACTTGCTTTTCCATGCAGCCAAGCTTTAAAATGCTTGGTAAACGTGTTCAAAGTGAAGCTAAGTATGAAAATAATATCAACATTTCATTTTATTATATTATTATAACAATTGTTATATAGTTCTTACTGTATATGTAATATATATATATATATATATATATATATATATATATATATATATATATATATATATATATATATATGTATATATATATATATATATATATATATATATATATATATATATATATATATATATATATATATATATATATATATAATTTTTTTTAAAATGTGTTATTTATGGGTTACGTTTCCGTTTTTTATGGGTAGTTTTTTAGGCCAACAACCCGATTCGAATGTTGTCATTCAAATGAATGGCCGTTATCAGTGGTTATCAGCTGATAGATATGGGCCAGTAGGGGCCTTCTGCGCCTACTAGTAGGCTCAAAAGGCTGTCATTATCCATCCACATGGTTAATCAGCTAAACTAATAGAGAAGACTCCAGATCTGTTTTTACATTACCGTGACGATTGGGTTTAGGGTTGGGGTAGGGGTTAGACGTTAATAAAATACAATAAATGGGAAATTTTATAAATAATGTAAATAATTCTCGTTAACTTTCGGCCTCAGCCATATCTGATCTACAGCTGATTAACCATGTGGATGGATGATTACAGCATTCTGAGCCTACAAGTAGGTGCAGAAGGCCCCTACTGACCCATACCCATCAGCTGATAACCACTGATAATGCCCATTCAAGGGATAACATTCGAATTGACTGCTCCAGCAGAAAAGGAACCTCCACATCAAAAGCTACTGGTGTCAGCCCACAATTCAGCAAACATTTGAAAAACAAACCTCTTATGCACCAACATCCAAGCGTGCTATAGACTTGAACAGTGCAGCGGCTTACATTATATTCGAAGAATAGGAAGATATCCAAAGATGCCTTTTTAAGTTGTAAAGAATTCTGTGTTTTTGAAAGTAAAGAAGACAGCAGAAGTCAATTATTTATTTTAATGATTTAACCTAACATGTTTACTGTTCCAAAATATATTCAATGTTTCTTAAAATAAAATATATTCTGTTCAGTGGAGAAAAAGGTTTTTTTTTTTTACCCAGACATTTTAAAAATATATATTTTGAAGCAACAATGATAACACCATGAAATCGTGATGTTTTTATCGAGAGTTATCATACTGTCATAATCTTATACCAGCCTATATCTATTTGGCATTCAAGCTTCTTGTCTCCAGATTTAATTTTGCCTGCATTTTATGATCACCAATGACTACAGTTTCTTCCTTATTAGCCTACTGAAGTAGAAGAAAAAAAAGCCACCCACATCTTGAATGGCCTGACAGTGAATTAACAAACAGCCACTTTTCTTTTTTTACAAACTATCCTTTCAATGTTACACCAGCTGTTTCTTCGTAATACCGTATAATAACTCTAACCACCACAGTATTAGGATCAAATAGGGGTCACTGGAGCAGAACCAAGGACTTCGAAGAAAATGCTTGACTTTATTTCATGATCAAAATCCTCACTGCTATCTCAAGCTTCTTATATAACAGCAGGGTCTTGTGAAAGCCTCAAACGACTTACTGTATTTACATGGTTTATCATCATCATCATCATATGTAAAAGCAAAGAGACACTGTTCACACCTTTTTAATAAAAATATGAGGCATTACAGAAGATTTGAATGAATTTATCTCAAAAAGGCCTAAAAGGTAGTGTTGACTGGGTATCACATGACCGTGGGGAGAGTTTACTCAGCCGTCTTAACTTTCACTGCAAAACAGGTCTTTTGTAATCAAAAGAGATACTAAACAAACACACACATTCTAAACTACAGCCAGGTAAAGACACGGATCTAGTGATATTTCAATCCCAAAAACAACCAAAATTCCTGTCATGCACCAGCAGCACCACACACACACACCTGCTCCAAGTCTCCTTTGATTACACTCACACAGCTAAAGCGGCTCATGTACTGATTAGGCTTATATATACAGCGCACTTTGACTCTCTCATGGCTGAGTCTTGTTTGGTTAACACCCTGTAACATTACAAAGCGTTCCCTGGTAGCTTCCATTTTGGCAGGTATCTATACAAAATAATTTTGAGGATAGACTTTCACTTGGACTTACACTTTCATCTCACACATGGGATGGTGTGAGATGAAATGAATCGACAATGATTAGTCTAGTTATCCAGTCACATCATATGTTGAAGCTAAATTACATGACTATTTTGACGTTCATTAAGGAATTTCTTTGCCAATCCCAGATTTATTTTGATTGTTTAAAAGACATCTAATATATTTTTGTTTGTTTAAAAGACATCTAAAATATGTTTGTTTGTTTTAAAAGACATCTAACATATGTTTGTTTGTTTGTTTGTTTAAAAGACATCTAAAATATGTTTGTTTGTTTGTTTGTTTGTTTAAAGGACATCTAAAATATTTTGTTTGTTTAAAAGACATCTAAAATATGTTTGTTTGCTTAAAAGACATCTAAAATATGTTTGTTTGTTTGTTTGTTTGTTTGTTTGTTTGTTAAAAAGACATCTAAAATATGTTTGTTCGTTTAAAAAACATCTAACATATGTTTGTTTGTTTAAAAGACATCTAAAATATGTTTGTTTGTTTGTTTGTTTGTTTGTTTGTTTAAAAGACATCTAAAATATGTTTGTTTGTTTAAAAAACATCTAAAATATGTTTGTTTGTTTAAAAGACATCTAAAATATGTTTGTTTGCTTAAAATACATCTAAAATATGTTTGTTTGTTTGTTTGTTTGTTTGTTTGTTTGTTTAAAAGACATCTAAAATATGTTTGTTTGTTTGTTTGTTTAAAAGACATCTAAAATATGTTTGTTTGTTTAAAAAACATCTAAAATATGTTTGTTTGTTTAAAAGACATCTAAAATATGTTTGTTTGCTTAAAATACATCTAAAATATGTTTGTTTGTTTGTTTGTTTGTTTGTTTGTTTAAAAGACATCTAAAATATGTTTGTTTGTTTAAAAAACATCTAAAATATGTTTGTTTGTTTAAAAGACATCTAAAATATGTTTGTTTGCTTAAAATACATCTAAAATATGTTTGTTTGTTTGTTTGTTTGTTTGTTTGTTTGTTTAAAAGACATCTAAAATATGTTTGTTTGTTTGTTTGTTTGTTTGTTTAAAAGACATCTAAAATATGTTTGTTTGTTTAAAAAACATCTAAAATATGTTTGTTTGTTTAAAAGACATCTAAAATATGTTTGTTTGCTTAAAATACATCTAAAATATGTTTGTTTGTTTGTTTGTTTGTTTGTTTGTTTGTTTAAAAGACATCTAAAATATGTTTGTTTGTTTGTTTGTTTAAAAGACATCTAAAATATGTTTGTTTGTTTAAAAAACATCTAAAATATGTTTGTTTGTTTAAAAGACATCTAATATATTTTTGTTTGTTTAAAAGACATCTAAAATATGTTTGTTTGTTTTAAAAGACATCTAACATATGTTTGTTTGTTTGTTTGTTTAAAAGACATCTAAAATATGTTTGTTTGTTTGTTTAAAGGACATCTAAAATATTTTGTTTGTTTAAAAGACATCTAAAATATGTTTGTTTGCTTAAAAGACATCTAAAATATGTTTGTTTGTTTGTTTGTTTGTTTGTTTGTTTGTTTGTTTGTTAAAAAGACATCTAAAATATGTTTGTTCGTTTAAAAAACATCTAACATATGTTTGTTTGTTTAAAAGACATCTAAAATATGTTTGTTTGTTTGTTTGTTTGTTTGTTTGTTTGTTTAAAAGACATCTAAAATATGTTTGTTTGTTTAAAAAACATCTAAAATATGTTTGTTTGTTTAAAAGACATCTAAAATATGTTTGTTTGCTTAAAATACATCTAAAATATGTTTGTTTGTTTGTTTGTTTGTTTGTTTGTTTGTTTAAAAGACATCTAAAATATGTTTGTTTGTTTGTTTGTTTAAAAGACATCTAAAATATGTTTGTTTGTTTAAAAAACATCTAAAATATGTTTGTTTGTTTAAAAGACATCTAAAATATGTTTGTTTGCTTAAAATACATCTAAAATATGTTTGTTTGTTTGTTTGTTTGTTTGTTTAAAAGACATCTAAAATATGTTTGTTTGTTTAAAAGACATCTAAAATATGTTTGTTTGTTTAAAAGACATCTAAAATATGTTTGTTTGTTTAAAAAACAACTAAAATATGTTTGTTTGTTCAAAAGACATCTAAAATATGTTTGTTTGTTTGTTTAAAAGACATCTAAAATATGTTTGTTTGTTTAAAAACATCTAAAATATGTTTGTTTGTTTAAAAGACATCTAAAATATGTTTGTTTGCTTAAAATACATCTAAAATATGTTTGTTTGCTTAAAATACATCTAAAATATGTTTGTTTGTTTGTTTGTTTGTTTGTTTAAAAGACATCTAAAATATGTTTGTTTGTTTAAAAGACATCTAAAATATGTTTGTTTGTTTAAAAAACATCTAAAATATGTTTGTTTTCAAAAGACATCTAAAATATTTTTGTTTGTTTAAAAGATATCTAAAATACATCTAAACCTAGACGTCTTTGCTAAAACTAGGCTAAGTTTGAACTGTAAGTGAAAATGTAATAGACATCTAATAATAGTCCAAAAATAGACTAGTCATAAAATACACAGATTAGACAGACTTCATTCATTCCTGTCCATTTGAAGACTAATCTATTTTTTGACTGTTTTTGGACGTCTATTACATTTTGACTTCAAATTTAGCCTTATTGCAGCCAAGACGTTTATGTTTGGACATCAAATGGTGGGATCTAAGTTTATGTGCATATCCTTTAAACTAATTACAAATCTAAATGCATAATTATCTATCTATTTATGCACACATAGACCTATTTCTTTTTAAAAACAACAACACACATAGTTAACATTTAATTTGCGGACCGGGGGGGCCAAGGAACACTCACTCTGGTCCCCCGGGCTCTGTGCTTGGTTGGGAAAATTCCAAATTGAACCAAAACAAATCATTACAATTGACTTAAGATTGACAAGCAAAATGTGGGACATTGCAACCTGCAGAACTTGAGAAGTTAAAAAAATTTATTTGCACATAATGTAACTATACATACAATATTGTATATAATTATATACTGTACATACATTTGTCAAAATTGTATATTCTTATTTATTATTATTATTATTCATTTATCATTTGTGTATTTGTACTGTCACTGTCATTTAGTTGCACTGTGGAAATTTCTGTAATGAAAATAAATTTCTTGGATGTGTAAACATACCTGGAAATTCAGATTCTGATTATTATGCACATTTTAAGCATTCATGTGCATTTTGCAGTTTCCAAAATTTCCTAAATTGTGCATTAAAAAGGTGAATGGAAGCACAGCTACTGTGGTGTATCAACAAAAAGGCTCTCTTACTTGAACTGGGGGTCTTTTGTGTAGCGTGTCTTTGCCAGGAACCTCTCCGCTAGTTTCTCTAGGTTGCGGGAGTAGTCCATCTCAATCTCTGCCTTCTTGCGGAAGAAGTCCTGCAGGTCTTGCAGGAGCTGCACGCGGAGCTCACATTGCTGGTCCAAACACTTAAGCTGCTCCACCAACTGAGCTCGAATCTCTGCCAATCACAGAAGGAGAAGAAGACACTGAGTTACTACAGTACTTCACTATTGATATGGTGGAAAAAGGTGCTTAGAATCAATTGGGAGTTTTGCAAAACTGTTAAAAATTGCATATTAGATGTTCATTGCCAAAATATACACTATATAATTTTTGGCTATGTTGGAAAAGATGAGTTTCCCGGACCATTACTCTACTGTCTTCAGTGTTCTTGAGAGAGAAATTATTTCAATATGCTAATTTGGTGCTCAACAAACATTTCCTATTGTTCGACTGATTTAAAAAAACACAGTATCTATATAGTTACACTTATTTAAGTTGTCATTATTTTAGTTTTAAAATATTCATTAAGTTTTAAAATGTATTTCATATTAAATAAGAAAGAGATTTTAATTTCAATTCAAGTTTAAGTATTTATCAACCCAGGCTCAATCTGAGAACGTAGTCCCGGGGACGTTTCTGGAGACCGCTAAATACGTAGCCGGGGGTACGTACGGCTGCATTTCATTTTTTTAAGCGAACGCTGCGGGGCGGTGTGACGCCGTTCCCTTCGGCGCTCGCCGGCCGGCCAGCCGGCCAAAAGCCTCCGTGTGGAGGGCTTTCCCGCTGCAACCAGTTTGTCCGGTTAGCTCTTCGTGTACTCTGGCGGACTCGAGGCGCAGAGAGGGGCTGACCACGACGACGACGACGACCGGGTTCGAGTCTGGGGAAGAGCGGTTCCAGAAATCAGGAAAGAAAACAAAAACAAAATCCAAAAAATGAAGCGAACAAGTTCGTCACAGGGTGAGAATGTGGTCAAAATCCGAAAACGTGGTAAAAATCGGACGAGGGCTTTTCTTTTTCTGGACGGCTTTTGTGAATCGTCGTTGGTTGGGTTTAGGGACGGAGGAGGGTGGGTCAGTCGATTGGCCGGTCGCACGGTCAATCATTCTGTCATCCAGGCAGACAGGCGGAAGGTCGTTCGACAGCGGCCTCTAGCGGGTTTACGCGAGAACGGCGTGGGAAAAAACGCACACAGCGGCCTCTCGCGGACTCGCGAAAGCAAAAACTGCACAAATACGTACCTCCCGGGACGTATTTCGCGGTCTCCAGAAACGTCCCCGGGACTACGTTCTCGGAATGAGCCTGGGTTGGTATTTATATACTTTTTGATCAAAAACAGTTGTATTGTTGTATTTAAAATATATTTTAAAATATATTAAAAGACTTGTTTAAGGTTTTAGCTTGTTATTATTATCTTCCCCAAACTTATTGAAATAGCATACGCCTCCTAAATATTTCCAAAAACCATGAAATATACAATCAGCAAGGGTCATATGTGATCATTGCTTATAACTTGTGTGTCTTTATCCTACGTTACAATTTGCTATCATAAAGAAATCAAGTATGCCTCATTTTAAGTCACCAAAATGTAATCAGTATGTGTCAAAGATTTTCCTTTAATTTGAAAACAAAACAGTTAATGTATTCCTCTTAATGTGGAAAATGATTTCCTTTAGAAATTGCACAAAATATAAAGAGAAAAAGAGAAGCAGCTGGTAAATCCCCTCTACGCGTTAAAGTGCATTTCAAGGCCCTCTTAGCAAATGCTGTGAATTCTGCAAAAGTTTTTTTTTTCTATTATTGTGCAATGGAAACTCATTTTACATTAAACATCATGATCATTCTGTGATCTAGTGAGAAAAAACCTTCATCTACATTTCACAATCTTGTCTATGCTGCTTCAGCCTAGTTCCTTGTTCCCCAAAACGAACACAAAAATAACTGCCAATGAGACAGTTCAGTCTTCTATGCAAAAGCAGCAAGTTTTACAAGTTTTCATAAAACCATTTATTACCACAAACTTGCACAACAACACATAGACATGGTCAGGAGATGTTTTAAACAGAGGTCCATCACACACACACACACATTTATCCAAGCTAATCACTCTTCATGTCCGCTGCATCTCTCTTTCTCGCTGTCCAACATCCGTCGAGCACTCAAGCATGTCTCCAAATTAATTTACTCCCCTCTACCCTGACAGCCTATTGCAATATTGAATTATGTTGTTTACGTGAGCCCTTTGGGAACTCTGGATCTATGGATGCACCTACTTTTCCTGCATACTAAAGTGCCAATTAAAAAAAAACATGAAATTTAGCAGAGCCATTTCATTTTGTATGATTTGTAGCAGCATTATAGAAAGCTCACCCGAAGCAGCATTTACTGTGCATTACTGCTCAAAAGTTTCCGAACAGTACGATTTAAATAAAAAAAAAGTTTTTAAATAAGCATTCAGCTCATCATGGATGCATTTATTTGATTAAAAATACAGTACAAACTGTTTGTGAAATAGTATTATGATTTAAAGCTGTTTTCCAACTGAATGTAGTTTCAAATGAGTGCTAGGCAAATATTAATCCAAAATAATACAATATATGTATATATGACATAATATATTTGTGTGTGTATTTATTATGTGTATTTGATAAACACACATACATACTATTTTGTTACATAGATATTTAAATGTAGATATAACTTGTATCATACACAAATACATTTCATATCTAAATATAAACAAACTTTTCCTAAATATATGCAAGCTTGTGTGTATTTTTATAAACATAATAAATCTACACATCACGCAAACATTATGCCAAAACAAATTTTTATTTTGGATTCGATTTGTTTTTGCCCAGCATTATTTAAAATTTTTATTTATTCCAGTGATTTAAAACTGAATTTTTAGTATCAATTAGGGATGCTCCGATCGATCTGCTGGAGATCGGTATCGGTAATAATCACATTTTATAACTCGATCGGTACTCGCTAATCTGGCCGATCACATGAACAGATTGCAAGCGTTCATTTGCAGGTTTACAAGAGAGGAAGATGCATTTTAACCACTTATCAATTAAATATGCACTTCAAACTCATTCGTTGAGTTATTCTTCCATTATTTGCAATGTTTCCAAATTGCATTGTTTTTTTTTCCAATTTTTAAATCTGTTTTTTTCTATTATTTTCTGTAAAGCTTATTCTGACCATGACGTGTCCACACTAAATGGCTATAAGAAACGTGTTTAAAGGATAATATGCAACATCCTTTATTTATTCGTTTAGGAAAGGAGAGATCTCCACTTAAGTATCATACTTGGTGGGAAAATGTGCTTTATGCAATTTTAAAATAAAGCTTGAAGCATCAGAATCGGTACTCGGTATCGGCTGATCACCAATATGAGGAATCGGTACATGGTATCGGCTTCAAAAATCCTGATCGGAGCATCCCTAGTCTCAATTCTTTAGTCTTTAGCTTAACATGATCCTTCAGAAATCATTATAATATGATGATTTGCGCTCAAGAAACATTTATTTTTATTAAAAAGTTGAATGGAAACTAATTTTAATACAACTTTGTTCATTAACCGCACAATAAATGAATCAAAATTGATAGCAAACACAATTATTTTGCAACAAAACATTTTATATCAAATAAATGTTGTATTTCTGAAATTTCTATTCAATGAAACATTAAAAAAGTAAACTGTATCACTTTTCACAAAACTATTAAGTTGGAAAAATGATTATTTTGATTAATGATCAAGTACTAATAATAAGTGATCATAGCAGAACAGCAAATTAACATATAATCATTTCTGAAAGATCGTGACTAACTAATCACACTAACTAATCTTTGACTGACAGGAATAAATGACATTAAAAAACATATGGAAGTCAAAAACACTACATAATACTTCACAATAATACTATTAAACTATTAACCATCAGTTAACATTGTTTACAGCTCCAAGATCACATTACATTTGATACACAAGTCTTGAGATAGCAGTCAAACCAGTGTTACGAGTGATCGAAAACAAACAAACTGAGAATCAACAGTACCTTTGCATTTCCTGCTATAGAGAAATCGGATGACTTTTGCCTCCATATGTACTAACTATATCCCAGAGAGAGGAGCCCGGTGCGGGTCTGACAGTCTCGGGGCGATGAAATCCAACTGTCCCGACTCTATTGTGCTTTTGCGCTGAGAGCACACTTTCAGTCTGACATCACACAGAAGTGGGATTTCCACAGCCACAGAGTCAAACACAACAAAGTTCACTCCAGTACCAACTGTACGGGCTTTACTCACTTCATGTGACTCGCTGTGATGATTTTTTTACATGACTGTATCATAAGTCTGCTAAAATAACTACCAAGGCTTTCTTTCTGACATGCCAACATGTGTCAGTACCAATGACACGTGTAATTTTCTGCCCTCTGTATAATTTATGATGGTAGGAGGAAATGAGACTGGTGACGCATCGAAATGCTGAAGCTCTTTAAAGGAGCTCTGTAATTTTAGTTTAAAAAGCAAAGCGTCTACAAACACGCACAGGCAGAGGTTAGTGACACAGACAAGCATCAAGCATTCATGGACTTAATAATGCAGTTATCAGCTTAGTGTTGGATATTTACTGAGATGAATGTGTTCATACAAAGGAATGTGTGTTTTGATGTTTGAATGGGAATGCTTTAAAAATTAAAAAAGGCTCAATTCAGTAAATTGGCTTCTCAAATTGTGAAAAAAAAGAAAAAAGAAATGAAATATCATGTAAATGTAAAGAAAAAATGATAAAAAATACAGCATTTTTAAATATTCATTAAACATTCATAAAATATAACAAATGTATGACTAAAATACTAATTAAATGCCACAAAATAAGTACTAAATCAAAAATAAATAGCACAAAATTAATAGTTTTAAATAAAAAATAAATACCAATGAATAAATATATAAAAAATAGATACAAATACATATTGAACACTAAATATCTAATCAAATAAAAATAAATTATAATAATAATAATAATAATAAAATGTTTATAAATATATTTATTAATATCATAGATTAATAATAAATTGAAAATGAATGAATGTAATATAACAAAATTAAATAAATAGACTTAATAAATAAAACTAAAGTTATAAACAATACAACAAAAACAATAAATAAAAAACGTAATAACAAATAATTAATAATAAAAACATGAAAATAAAATATTGTACAATAAAACAAAAAAGTATTAAAAATACTATAAAATAAAACATCTAATAAACAAACAAACTAAACATTCTTCAATTACTCTCTAAATACTGGCTCCTAATTATATCTCATTTACTTTACATTTGACATTTTCTATTCATCACAGTAGAAGTAATTCATTAAATCATGCAAGAAGAGCATGATAACTAGCATTTATCTATATATGTGCTGCACACAAGCTCATCTTTCTCTGATTCACATGTCTCTAAATTACAGTAATAAAGTGACACTCATCTTATTGTGGCAGTATACTGTATGTGCTCATTCATGTCTGTGCAAACCAAACCCTCTCAGCCAGGTCTTAAAAAATGTTAAGTGAAGGACATGAGCCAACAGGGCCATTTCAGACTATAGAAAAAAAAACATTTAAAAAATAAGGCATGGATCTAATGACAAGTAGCAAGACTATACTGGATAAGTCAAACAGTAATCTACAAGTATAATTTAAACAGTTTCTGCTTAATGCAATACAAGCTAGAACAAGCAAACGACCGATTAACAGAGAAAGTGATGTTCACTCCTCTACAGTATATGCAGAGATTTGAGAAGAAATGGCATAGTATAATCTAACCACATTCACAAGGAAACTCAAGTCAGATGTTGTGCATTTGTCTCAAGGGCTCATAAAATGTTTCCTAAAAGCCTGAGAAATGCTGTGCTACCAATTCTCTGGCCATCCTGCTGCTCTGCAAAATCCTTAAAGCGGCACACTACAGGCAAAAACACAGTTCAATTTCAAGTTAAATGTCAATTTTCTGCTTGTCATAGTGTTTTTATAGTCGGACGTAAAGAACATTTTCAAAACACACATTTTAGTGTCTCGTCTCTTGTAACCCTTTTTTATTTTGTGCCTGCAATTTCAAATTATATATTACAATATATTTGTATATACACTGTAAAAAATGGCCGTGATTTCAACGGTAAAAAACTGTAAAAATGCTACAGTACAAATCCGTAACCTGGTTAACGGTATATTTCCTTAATATATACGGCGAAGAACCGTAAATTGACTTTCCCAGAATTCCCTGTATGGCACATCACTTTATATGCTTTTTGTTGACATTACTGTGGATCTTTTTAGTTGTTTCCCCATCAGTTCTGTACATTAGAGATTTATGTTACATCTAATGTTGATAAACAATGTTTATTTCATGACTTTAATTTTATGCGTACTGGTGTTTAGTAGCTGTGAGAATGACACTGAACAAAATACAGATATATTACCTGTATAAATTAAAAAAATACGGTAGTTTAAAGTAAAAATGAGAAATTACTTTTACGGTTTGTACCGTATTTCTAACGGTAAAGTACTGGCAACCACAGCTGCCGTTTTTTTACCGTAAATTTTACGGATTTATTTTTTACAGTGTATCACAAAAATGTGATCTATTATTAATTATTATTAAAATGTATATTAGCATATTTTTATATCATATTGATAAATCTCCACTTTAACAGCCCTTACATACAGCAAACTTCACCGTTTTATTCTGTGGGTTTCAAGAATGGGATTTGGTCAATATATAAAGCATTTTATTCTACAAATAATAGTAAAAATGACTTTTTTTTCTGGCTGTTAGCGGCATTTTTATCAAAATAAATCCCCTCTGTAAAAACTTTTGAAATTTATATATGTAAAAACAAAAAAAATCCAATACTCAATTTTTTTAAATGATACAAATTTCATTAAATGATGGCTCATTTGCATTTTAAACATGACCATTTTAGATAGGATTTAAAAAATTATTGTGTGATTAAGGGATTCTTAATGTAATTAGCCAACAGAGAATATAGTGTGGTGATAACTATTGGTATTTTTTTTACCATGTTCACATGCAGTGTCTCGAAAATAACTAGAGTGAAGTAGGAAAGAGCAAATCTATACACAAAACAGAAATTCTTGCTCAAAATATTGTACTTAAAACTCTCTTTAGCTCCATGTCCACCTCCAGAAGCTGATCTGAACTTTTTTTGTTGCGCACTATGAATTATTAATTAACCAAAAGCTCTTCAAGTGAAGTGTGTCCTTTGAAAACATTCACTCAGTCCTTGAGCCGGAAATATACTTTCATGTATAAATATAAAAAATGGAAAACTGTGGCAATCCTTAGAACTCGAGGAAACAAATGCCTGTGTGATTCAACGGATGCCTTTATTATTATTCAGAGCACTAGCTATAAAAATGTAATTGGTTAAACTAACTTTGTTAACTTGACAAATGGCCTGAGAACAGTTGATTTGTGAATAAAAAAGTATTGTATACTGTAAGATGACAGTATATTGTGTGCATTATAAATTAGGATGTAGTTTTATAAATAATATGATTAAATATAGTGGTTCATTCTGCTGTGGCAACCCCTGACTAAGTTGCATGAATAAATAAATATTAAATGAAAATGCAATTATAACTGAGTCCGTTTACACACTGAATTAAATTAGAAGGCCTTGATTTCTGCTCCAACAACCATTAAAATAAAGACTTTCGCTGCTTGTTCAAACAAATTATTCAAAATGAGTTGAAACAACACAATTTTTATTTTTTTAGGAGGAGGTCGGACAACTTAATTATTTTATGTTCGATCCATTTAATTTTGTAAAAATTATTAAGTTAACTTAATCGATTTGTGTTGGGACAACATGATGTAATTGTGTGGAACCCAGCATTTTTTTACTGTGATGTTACATTAGGAAAAGTTAAATAAATCTATATAGCTACTTTTATTGCCATTGTTTGTAGCTCGAAATGCTACATTTACTGTGTTGCTAACAGGCCACTTTATTAGGTACACCTTCCTAGTGTGCCAAGAAAATATCCCCCACACTATTACACCACTACCACAAGCCTGAACTGTTAGTACAAGGATGGATGGATCCATGCTTTCATGTTGTTGACACCAAATTCTGACCCTTCCATCCAAATGTCGAAGCAGAAATCGAGACTCTTCAGACCAGGCAACGTTTTTTCCAATCTTTTAATTGTCCAATTTTGGTGAGCCTGTGCGAATTGTAGCCTCAGTTTCCTGTTCTTAGCTGACAGGAGTGGCACCCAGTGTGGTCTTCTGCTGCTGTAGCCCATCCACCTCAAGGTTGGACGTGTTGTGTGTTCAGAGATGCTCTCCTGAATACCTCGGTTGTTACGAGTGGTTATTTGAGTTACTATTGCCTTTCTATCAGATCAAACCAGTCTAGCCATTCTCCTTTGACCTCTGGCATCAACAAAGCATTTGCGCCCACAGAACTGCTGCTCACTGGATATTGCTGGATATTAAAGTTGCTGCCATAGGATTAGCTTAGAAATTTGCCTTAAGCAGTTGGACAGGTGTACCTAATAAAGTGGCTGGTGAGTGTATGAGTATATACAAAATTTATTGTATAATATATTGTTTCAAACTACTTTAAATGTCAATAAAATCACTTTGTTAATTGTAAAAATGCAATGTTTAACATCAACAACACATATATAACACACACAGAGAGAGTGAGAGATTTACTACTTCACTGTAATTGTAGCTACTTCAGTGATTTATTTACAGAAAAGAAGGAGTGCTTGTTTTTCCTTCTGAATAAACGAACAACTACGACTGACCTCGAGTCAAGCGGCCGGTTTGATTGAGGATCATTAGTTGAACATGTCATAAACATTAATGTGACATGAAAGATTAAACGCTCTTGGAGTAATCAGACAGCAGTGACTCCTGCCTCCTTGAGTGCACATTTGCTGAACAAGCATTATATAATAATATAATTTCATGGCTACACAGCAACGCAGCTGCTGGCAAACACTCGCCGGGACCGTCATTACAGGATGGTGTTGGGTAATACCTGCTGGTCCCCAAACAACAATCATCAGAGCGACCTGCTGAGAGAGATCTACTCAGTCAGGGTATTACACAGCCATGCATTATTGATTATACTGTCGCAAACGAAAAGGAGTGGGGTGGGAGAGCAAAACAGATTGACCGACAAGCTGGCACTGGACAAAGGACTGAAAGATAATCTTGGGCAGAGAAACACACTGTGTGTTGCTTGTGGATCAATGGCAAGTGGGAGAAACTAATAAAAAGGGGGATAAAAAACTTCAAAACTAGATATAGTAGAAAATATGGTAGAAAATTACAATAAAAGTGATGAAATTAATATTTTGTAACACGTTTTAACTTGTTACATTAACACATCTTCAAATACGTTATATATTGAACTCATATGTGGGGTTTATTCATAAACTAATTTCGAGAGGATCACGTGCTTATGATTTATCACAGCCGGTCCCGTATTAAGCTAATCAGTATCATCCAATCATATGAGCCATAAGCTACTATAAATAACCACAGTTTTTAGTCCACTTTATCTTCGTTTGGAAGAAACCCCCCTTCCTCCCCATTCTCCTCCTTCACTATAGATCGGGCGGCACGGAGGCCCAGTGGTTAGCACTGTTAGCCCCACAGCAAGAACACTGCCAGCCCTGGTCCTGCCAGGTCGGTAGGTGTTTCTGTGAGGAGTTCGTATATTCTCCCCGTGTCCGCGTGGGTTTTCCCCAGGTTCTCCGGTTTCCTCCCACCATCCAAATATATACATCATGCATAACAATCAAGCATTTGTCTAGCCCCCTTTTTTCCTCACGTGTTCCCTTAGCTACTGCAGACGGGGAGTTCTGAGATCCACAGAGCTCAGGCTCCCCTCTCGCTCTGCAAACGGGAGGAAGCCCCGGGCTCGAGGATCCCTTGAGCTCGGGGCTTTCTCCCGGGACAGCATGCCAAACAAGCTTTTGATGAATCATCAGCTAAGTGTGAACTCTTGAAATAAACTAAAAGTACACTCCAAAAATTCTTTTTGCTGCTTGTTCAAACTACCTATGTATAATGAGCTGAAACAACACAATTCTGGATATTTTGGGGAAAACATACACTCAAAAAATGACTTTTGCTGCTTTTTTAAGCTACTTATTTAAAGTGAGTTGAAACAACACAAATTTGAAGTTGTTTTTGGGACAACCTAATTGTTTTATGTTGAATCTACTCAAATTTGTAAAAAAAGTCTTATGTTAACTTAACTGTTTTGTGTTGGGACAACCTGAATTAATTGTTTAGACCAATGGTCTCAAACTTAATTCCTGGAGGGCCGCAGCTCTGCATAGTTTAGTTTCAACCACCTCCAACTCACACCTGCTTAACAGTCTGTAGGAGTCTTGAACACCTTGATAAGTTGGACCAGCTGTTTTTGATTAGGGTTGGAGTAAAACTGTGCAGAGCTGCGGCCCTCCAGGAATCCAGTTTGAGACTTCATTTACTTCACATTTTTAGATGTTAAAAACAGCTCGTTCTGCTACTTGATGTTGCAAACTGACTTTTTCTAATTATATTATTCTGCTTTGTCTGTATAATCATACAAACACGTGTTTGTAGAGCAAGTAGTTTGACTGTTTTCTGTGGTTTATTATTCCTAGTCATTTCTTCTATAAGCTGCTGAATCGGAAGTTCTAAAACAATCGCAAAAACGAGCGCATTTCCGCATTGAAGAATAAAGTCAATATGACAAATCATATTTTTATGTTAGACAGTTTATTAAATGTTGTCATAAATACTATTTTTAAACTATTATAAAGCAACAAACCAATACACTACAAAAAAAACTCACTGGATGAACTCAATTTAATTGAAGGCAGGATTAACATCCAATAAATTTGTTTAGCACCAACAAAGAAACAAAACAAAAATATGTACACAATTAAATGCAATTGAGTTGGTCCAACATGATTTTATCAAATAAAAGTTTAAATATTTTTGTAAGTCTCTTAGTTTTATTTGAACTTATCCTAAACGGACTAAAAGAGACATTTTTAAGCTAATTTCATGAGTTACATATACAGTTGTTTGAGACTGATCTCAGAACTATGAGGACAGTTATTGATCACTGAGCAAAGCAACAAACTGCATTTCTGCTAATTAAGCTGCCAACACCCAAAGCATGGGTGCTTCTGCTAGGTGGCAACCTCAAAACTCAAAGAATTACATGAAAATCTTCCACATCTTCAAACTAAAGTGAACTTTTACAGTCAATTTCTCCTTATCTTAATTCAATCCCAAGCAAAGATTGCTGGGAACTACAAGTCCCCTAATCAGACAGTTGGACCAACACAATTCCTTCATGTTGTCCCAACACAAAACGCTTAAGTTAACTTAATGGTTTACAAATATAAGTAGACTGAAAATAAAACAAAGAAATTGGGCAAATAATTACAAGAATTGTGTTGTTTTAGCTCATTTTAAACAGGTAGTTTGAACACGTAGCAGAAATAATTTTTTTGAGTGTAGGAGGACATTTATATATTTTTATTCAGATCCTTTATGTATTTTGTATGTGTGTTATATATATATTTTATCACAGTACAACACATTCTCATCCCTTAAAGTGGCCATTCAATCCAACACATTCACAATTTTCACCTACTCTGCATTTAAAAATTAACCGAATAAAAGATCTGAATGACGAAACTGAGTGTCATCATTGCCCCATGTATTCTGAAAAATGGCGTGTAATCTAACGTGTGTTTGTTAGAACTGCAGTTTGATGGCCAGTGTGCATCAGTAATCTGATGGTGTAGTCTCTTTAAGGCCAAATCAATCCTCCCCCCCCCTCCTCATCCCAGCTGTCACTTTGCTCATTTTCCTGAGAGCATCTCAGTCGGCTCCCCGAAAAACCCCACCCCAAATCTGTCATATTTCATTACAAGGCCTGGCTAAAGGCTCCAAACTCCAGGCTCGTCGCCAAAGCTTTAAAAGCAAGGAGATCGAAATCACCAGGAGGTCGACGGCAAGACTGCTGTTCTTAAAAACAGTGGCCGTGCTTACTGTTCGCAAACGCCGGGGTGCCGTGATGACTGAACAAGACCAGATTAGTGCTCATAGTGGCACTATAAGAAAGCCTCTGCCAGTTTGAGAACAACACTAAGTGAGTACGAAAGTGGTTAAAGTGTGAATGTGAAACCAAGACACAAACAGCCCAGAAAGTCTGTTGTTTTAGCATTAGTCATTCTCACACAGTTGGGAAGTAGATGTCTGAAGTATCCACCAGCAGGCAAACACTCATTCAGACGATCGTAATTAAAGACACAGAAATACACTCCTCCTGTGCTTTGGTTTTCCGCCGTTCATTTCATAGCAGATGACAAACATCTCAACAAGTTTCAACCTGTCAAACTGAAAGTATATTTAATTCAAAAGTTGGTCAATGATTTTCATCGGTGTTATAAAGACTTTGTTAAGAAATTTTACAACTTTATTTTTTAGTTTATAAAATAATGTAAATTGATGGACAACTGCGTGCCTTGGGACACTTTTCCTTGGTTATTTCAATGGCAAAGAGTGTCCCAATTGACCTGAATTAATCCTAATCAACAGTGTGATTTTGACAGTGTTGAGTCGAGCTCAATTTTCTATCAATTGCTTCGACAAAAAAAACATTCTTTAAAATATCTTCCTTTGTGCACCATGAAAGAAACTCATACAGGTTGATGTACTGTATGAGCAAATAATGACAGAATCTTCATTTTTAGTTCTATTACCATTTATAGGCTCGATTTACTTCAAGTGAATTTGAACAAAGAAAAATATCTGGCCAAAACTTAGTTGGAGAAATTTGTATTTAAAAAAGATTCAAACTTTGCTGAAAAGTTTAGCTGGTAAACATCTTTAAACTACGATTAGTAAATAATAGGTGGGTGTGGCTCAGAGGCTCTACCTTCTTTAAAAATAATAGAAAAACTTTGGTTCAAGTATATCAGGGCCTGGGTATTTCTTTTCCTTCTTTAAAAGTAGTCATTCTCAAATATTTTCCTGAGGATATATAAAACAATAAATCTATCAATAAAAATAAATCACTGCACATGTATACCTTGATATCACATATTGCTTTTCTAGTAAACCCACTAGAAGAATTTTTCTTTGGAAAATATTGTAAGACAAGTAGATAAAGCTTTACTAATAATTAAGAAATTTTAGGCAAAGGATGTTGCAATGTCACCCAAACTAACAATCCAGGATCATTCTGAAAACGTACCTATATTCATTTATACATGTATACAACTATATACATTTCTGAAGATCGCGAAATACATCCCAGGAGCTACGTTTTTTTGCAGTTTGCTATCGCGAATCCACCAGAGACAGCGGTGTATGCTTTTCGAGATCCTAAATTTCTCTCGCGAGTGCCATTCGCTTCTGTGATTCTCGCGTAAATCCACCAGAGGCTGCTGTTGACTGACTGTCTGACTGACTGATTGGCTGACCCACCCTTCTCCTTCCCTAAACCCAACCAATAGTGTTTTCAAAAGCACCGAATGACCTGCCCACCCACTTCCCTAAATCCAACTGACAGTTTTAAAAAGCAATCCAGAAAAAGAAAAGCCCTCGGCTGATTTTTACCATGTTTTCACCCTGTTATTTACTTGTTTATTTTATTGCTTGGCTTCTGTTTTTGTCTTACCTGCTTTCTGGAACTATTCTTCACTGGACTTGAACCCTGTCGTCAAGTTTGCCGACAAATATGGCGAGCTAACTGGACAAACGGGTAACAGCGGAAAAGGCGTCCATACAGAGGTAAGTGATCAGCTGGTAAGCACGAACAAGAATGGTGTCATACCGCCTTTATACAGCGTTCGATTTAAAGACGAAATGCAGCCATAAGTACTTCTGTCTACATAATTCGCAATCTCCAGAAATTTATATAGGGCTACGTTTTCAGAATGAGCCTATGTTGCAAACTTAACAGATCATTTTCTTTTCAAATACAGTGGCTTATTATTTAGCCACATTAAAATTTATCATTACAATTTCATTAACTTCATTGATATGGATCAAAAAACCAAGTTGTATTTAACAAACAAACTTACGTTGTATCAAAGTCAGGGTGTGAGACTCTGCAATAGTAAAGGATTCACATTTGTGCGTTTGTGAAAACCAACATTGTGCAGCTCTTTGCTATTGTCTTTGTAACTTTTATGTGCTACAATAAAAAAGAGAGACAAATCTGAAAGAGACCAGTTGTTTCCAGGAGGCGGGTTGGATGGCGTACACTACTTGCGTCACCAGAGGCAGCTTGAAGGAAACCATCCATTCATCAGAACAAACAGGAAGCAAAAGGGAGCTGACAGGAAGCCAGTATGTGCAGCCAGCTATAGAGGAGAGCCAGGCCCCACAATGCAAGAGGAATTGGTCTAAGACTCTTGGGAGAAAGGCAAGAACAGCTGGCTAGGATGAGACCCTGCACCTGAGCACCTGATCAGCAGTTTCAGGCCAATTGAGAAACCAAACTGTTGTAAACTTTAAGGAAACTCACTTCCAGTCAGAGGCGACACAGGTCTCCAATTTGATCTCTCTATCATTTCATAAGATATTTTAGCAAGATGGACTCTATTAGTTCCAGGCATGCTAAACCTAATCCTAAAATGAAAGATGCATTCTTTATTTAAGGAAAGAATAGGAAATGGGAGGAAGAGATACAGTTTCAGAAGAGGTGGAGGAAACTGCAAGGATGAAAAAAAAAAATTAAAAAGGGCAGATTTCCCTTGTTGCATGCTGAATTTGCCTACCATTCAAGATCCTATAACATAGGAATATTTTTGGCTTTTACTAAATGCCTTTTATTTCCATGGCAAAATTACTCTTATTTTACACAAGCTTGTAGTCTCTTTAAACATGATGCAATAAAAGAGACATGACCATTGAAGGACAAAAAGGACAACATGACCATTGTTGAGTCAATCAAATGCAAACCTTATATAAACCTCCTCTTATAAACCACTTTTTTTCCTTTACTAAAACAAAGTGCGACCAATGTGGCCCTATTCCCAGAACAATTAGCCTCAATTAATTAGTATCAATCTGAAAATCTGCCATGTATATAGCATTAATATGCAGTTCCATTTTGCAGAACTCTACATTTTTAAGGGCATACGCCAGGTTGGTTTGAAAATGGTGTTTTATTTAAAGTCCTTGTAAAATCAAAATTTACAATGCTTATTTTGCTAATGCACATCGTTAAGATAATCGACTAAAAATGTTTGTTTTGGTAATCTTCAATCAAAGTTTGACCATTTCCAATCCAAAGTTGTCTGGAGTGGTGGTGCAGCAGACTGGACGAGTATAATATAAGGTGTGTGATCTATTATCAACCACTATGTATAGATGGCATGGTGATCAGCTGAGGCCACATCATTCTTCTTCAGAAACACAGTTCACACAGCTCATTAGAGATACCAAATTCTGAAAAAAAGTTGACTGATTCAAACAGCCAAAAATCTGGGTTAATGGAAACTCCAATTGCTGTAGTTGAGTCTGGACTCCGAGGTAAACCCCTTGGTGGAGTTGCAAGTCCAGTGGGTCCACAATGTTCTAAACGAACTATTAAATTACCCCAATGTTTCAGAGACTAAGTAGAAACAAATGTTGAAGTGTATTTATGTGATGTTTGATTCTTTTAATGGTTATCTTAGGGAGGAAGGTGATGTGGTGTATTGGGATAATGTGTGTTTGTAATGATTTGGTGCTGGTGTGGCATCTCATTGGTTCTTAACAACTATTTAAGCCATGTGATGTTTTGTTGTGATGATGTTGTTGATACACGTAAGTAAAGCACGCTTGATGGCATTTCTTGGTGCTTGCCCTATTCATATATTTAACACATCTGCTCTTCTGCCTACTTTGTGGACGTCCGTTTGAGAAATTCAATCACAATGTGTACATTTTGGTACTTTATGCCTTAACCCTTTAGCGGGCATAATAACCGCCTGCTTGACCTTTTATCCATAGGTTATCATTATTATTTAAATTTCTTATTACTATCTATTGAGTTACGTCAGTAATGCAAGATGTGGGCCAAAATATTTATTTTCAAGGAGTGGACCTTAAATGGTTAAGGTCACTTTGTGCACACCCAAACTAGTCTGTTCTCAGAAGCCAAGAAGGGTCAGGGTATGGCTGATTTTTAAATAGGAGACCACCTAGGACAGGGGTTCCTAAACTTTTCAGCCCATGACCGTAGTTATAAATATACAATATAAACGTTGCACACACAACAATAGGCCAATATGAACACAAGCATAATGACAACACAAAAAAGTGCAACAGTCTACCAACCATTTCATTTTTATAGTCATTTATTAATTTGTTTAATTTAATATTAATCTCACCTAAAAAGATTGGTGGGCACAACGTTTTCAGCACAAGTATATTCTTGGTTTAATTTTGGAGACCCCCACTCAGAGATCATTCTCAATGTTCAGTTGTGGCCTGTATTTATTTTTTATGTATTTGATTGCCATAAAGGTGTCTATTGCTGTGTTGGTAATCAAACATAATTGAAAGGCAGATGGCTTTTCATTTGCATGTTGTTGTTTTTTCATGTAATTATTAACTACTATTTTTATCTTCTGTAAGTTATGGATAAAATATGGTAATGCTAATAGTTGAATAAAATATATTTGACTTTTCGATTTTACCAAGGGAATCACTGACCTAGTATACCAATAACAAAAAAAAAACCTAAATTAATCAAAGTATACTGTATAAATCAAAATCATCAAAAATAAAAAATTAATACAAATGGCACACACTTTTAGATAATATGAGCTATTTGCATCATGGCAAAGTCATAAATTAAAGCATATGTCTTATGCCTACTTTCTGATTCAAAACAAATGCATCAACACTGGTGAAAATATGTGTTAAGCCAATTCAGGACTTACAATGCTTGAAGAGACATAATGACTGGATGAATCAGACTGAAGATGACAAAATCAGGAAGTAGAAAGTCAAAAAAGGGGGAGGAAAATGACTTCAGTTACAAAGCGCCCAATTAATGAACTGAAAGGCTGCTACTTCTAAAGCATTAGTGGGCTATTGTATGGTGCCTATCATTATACTGATGAGGGAGAATTCATTTATGATGAGCTGCTTTGTGAGGACTATTGCAAGGATCATGTACTATGACTCTAATGGCGTGTGAAGAGGGACAGGAAGAGGAAAAGCACATGAATGACAGCACATTGCCAAGCCAGCACCGACTACACCAATGAACATCAGAATGAATAGATAAAAGGGGACACGCTCCCATTAGAGAGCAGCTGTCAGGACAAAATAAACATCTTCTTGGTGGAACAAAAGAAAGAGGAAGTGTGTGATGGTGTGACATCAGGCTCAAAAATAAACTCAAGCTGACAGAACATTATCATAGCCTTCAGTCTCCCCAATTTCCATAATCAAAGCCGTTACTGTGGAAACCAGGTTGTACAAGAATGGCGAGGAATGGGGGACTGAAAAAAGAAAAAGACAGTCGATGAACTCCCTCGATTAATCATTAAAACATTTAAAGGACATAATTGCTTTATTATGGCGACCCATATTTCCCCCTCCCCGGCAGCCCTATTTCAGTGTGGATCAGAAAACACAGTGTGGGTTTTCCTTCAGGAGGGACTACTGGGAGATGGCTCCGTCTACACAGCTGACGTTACTCCATGAAAGCCAATGGAGTGGAAAAACTGTTGTCACCTACTCATCCGTACAATATAAGGATAGTTCTCGCACACACACACATTTAAAAGGAACAATTGGAAACCCAAAACAGTGGAAAACGTACAATAATAAAAGCTAATATAAGCAGAGTAATATAAGCCAATATCTGATATAAATCTTGATTTTGGTACAGCTAATAACAGTTTTTATTGCTCATACTTATGGTTAGAGGTCTGTTTAATCAGACATGTTTATTTAAGGGTGGGGGGGGGGTCAACCACTTTGGAATATCCTACAACAGGCATGTCATATCAAATAGGTCATATCTGCAAGTAAAATGCACATGAACACCATCATAAAGTGACAGTGGTGTGTCAAAAAAGTGAAAAAAAAAAAAAAAAAGCTGGTAGACGGAAAGTTTGATTTGAGGTTAAATTTGGTGAAATTAAATATTTTACAGTACATTAAGTTCAATCTAGGGCTGGGTGATTTGGCCTAGAATCAGAACCTCAATTAATTGAACATTTTAACTCAATTCCGATTAATTAACGGTTATTTTCATTATTTATTACATTTTTTTGCCCTCATAGTTCACTGACAAGTTTTATACATAGTTTAAAGGCATCTCTGGAACAGCTTCCAATCATCGTCAATATAGTGCAAAGTAAGAGTCCATCGTCCTACTTGACCAGAGATCAGATGTGGCTGCAAAGTGGCCATAGAAGTAGAAATCAGCCACAGCCTTTAACTTAGCAGGGTCACATGGCACATAGGGAAAGTAATTGAAAAAATCATCCTGGAAAAATTAGATCCATAGGTTCTGAATATCGATTTTGATTACTTTTCGATTAATCGCCCAGTCCTAGTTTCATCTACACACACTTTCCCTGAATGCACCCTAGAAATGAACAAATGGTCAAACTATGCTTGTTGTTCCATTGACCATAATTTATAAAAATGCAAATGCGGAAGACAGTAAACGCAAACTCATGCAAATTTTGTTGCACTACAGCTTTCATGTTTGGTGAACTTTGCCCTGTGAATTTGTGAAGACTGATGTATAAGAGCATTACTTCCTCTATTATGCAAATTTAAGCAACCAAATGTATAGGAGTCAATGAGTTTAACTTAAAAACCAAAAAATCCATTCAGGTTTTGTGATCGAGATCAGAGGGTTTACCATTCTGGGCCTTGAGATACAACTTGAGGTCCAAAAGATTCACTTACCAGTGAAACACTGTCGTTTCTAATGTAATTAATACAGTTAATGAACTGCAATGAGCTGGTTCATCACACCAAGCTACATTCATTATTGCACCTTAATGTTTGAATCCTTTCTCAGCTTGACAGTCCTAATCATTTTAAATATATTGGAAAAAGCCACTATTTTCTTCAAAAACTCTCCGTTAGTTTGCCACTAAGGAAATACATACAGTACTAATGGTTATGATAATGACAGCATATTAACTTTTCAGTTAACAATCACCAGCCTGCAGATTACCTAAGGACATCAGTTCACCATATCATGGCACAGGTTCAGGGCATTCCACTAAAGCTCCAATAAAAACATCTGGGTGGTGGAGGAGGTTCTTCTCGCCCTGTAAGCTTTGTCAGGAATGGACCAAAGGGGAATACAACCAGCGGGGTGGAATTTCTACTGTAAGGTCCATATCTGTACAGGAGGGGAAGAAATGTTACCCTATATCAGACTTCTATGGCCCACCTCAGAATTGCTCAGTAGGTCATGTAATACTACATGAAGAAAGAGGAAGTGAACAAGTGAAACAGACAAAGAAAGATGGCTAAAAATGAAAAATGTTCTCATCAACACTAGCAGATTCCATTTCCTAGTCTAGTCTTGTTTACTGAGGCCTCAAGCCAGACTTGCTCTGGGCATGAGTGGAAAGGAAATTCTTTGGCTGTAAGAAAAACAGGAGTCAACTGTTACTCTGCTCTACAAGCCGGTGCGAGGCCAGTGATAATGCCTGCCACAAACTTTACTTTCTCAAGGTTGAAATTCCTTTAGTCGCTGCGTCTTCGATCATGCAACACTGGCTTTTATTATCAGGGACTGTGGCAGGACTTCTCCAATTAGCAATTGGCACATGGTTCGGTTAACACTTTTAGCAGTCCTTTTACTAACAGAGGCTACTGAAGAGCAAATTATCATCAAGTCATCAGGGTCATTTAACATCTAATGTGCTTGACTGGCTTGGCGAGACTGCTTGCAAAGTTCACATTTTAAATCGATAAACGATAGAATTAAAAGTGGGTGTTTTGTAATAAACACAAGAAATAGTGCACTCTAAAATTACTGGGATATTTTAACCATAATTTAGGTCAAATATGGACAAACCCAAATGCTGGGGTAAATCGTTTAATTAAATCTATAGCCCAACTTAAAGCCAGCAGTTGAGTTTGTCCACATTTTAGCCAAAATTGGGGTGAACTAATACAGCATTTTCTTAAATAAACTTGCTAGGTGAAGCAATAGCTTATACATGGATGAAATGATATGAAAACATTTTATGTAGGACAACAAGCACTCCTGAATCATCCACAATAAGACCAGGAATGCCTAAAGAAACAGGATCAAAGTTCTGGATAAATATCAATGATTGGGAAATTCCCATTTTGAGATACAGGAACATATAAACATTTAACACAGTGATCACCAAACTTGTTCCTGGAGGGCCGGTGTCCTGCAGATTTCGGCTCCAACCCTAATCAAACACACCTGAACAAGCTAATCAAGGTCTTCCTAGGTATACTAGAAACATCCAGGCAGGTGTGTTGAGGCAAGTTGGAGCTAAATCCTGGAGGGACACCGGCCCTCCAGGACCGAGATTGGTGACCCCTGATTTAACATAAACGGAAATATTTTTTAAAAGTCTCATATGCCTAACTTTGATGCATTTATTTAATCAAAAGTACAGCAAAACTACACTGTAAAGCTGCTTTGACACAATCTACATTCTAAAAGCGCTACAGTATATAAATAAACATGAATTGAATTGAATTAAAAAATCTTGTAAATTGTTTATAATCATTTAATCATTTAAATATGTTTTCAAATAGAAATTATTTCTGATACAGTTGTTTCAGAGTTCTTTCAGAAATCAATATGACCACATTTGTTTGAAATGCATGGAATAAACAAAGTAAAAGTCTTACTGTCACTTTTGAATTGTGTAGTACAAAATTTTACTGACTGTTTAACTTTTAAAAAGTACTGGACATAAAACATTCTTGTTAATAAATCCCAAAAGTAACCATCAAAAACTCACGAGTAAAAACACTTAAAATACATTTCACAGTCAGGTTCGTACGTCTTTTTCTTTAAACATTTTTTTAATGTTCCTTAATCTCTACTGTGACAGCAGCCAAACAGGATTTCAGATCACATAACATGGCTAGATGAGCGCCATTAGCATACTGAGCCACATTTTTCTTGCACAAGTTCTCATTAAATGTATTTTGCTATCTATGACATCGCTGGAGGAGAAGCAGAACAAATTAGCTCAGCAGATGACGGGCTTCTTAATAGACAGAGAATGAGAGGGGTAATGTGTTTGACAAGTTGCTGAACGTTTTTCTTAAATTTGCAAAAACTTGACATTTCTTTCCCTACTGCTGTTTCATCAGAATATATTCTTGCTTTATCAAGAAAAAAAAACTGAAAGTGAGACAATTTATCATTGTAGTTGGTAAGCTGCACTGTGTATTATTTTGTTTGCTGGTAAAGAAAGAAAGCGCTGAGACGATTCTCCTATAGCCTGACACCAAGACCAAAGCAAAGCATTAATAAAACAAACCACAGAAAGAAATCAGCTTTTTTTTCAACCTCAACCTGTAAATGCCTAGCCACAAATTCTGCCTTATTTGTTGACTCAGTACTATATGAATGAATATGAAGGGTTAGTTCAATTATAAACAAAAATTCTGCCATCATTTACACCCCCTTGTGTTGTTCCAAACCACATTCAAAACATCTTTTGTGCTCCACGATAAAAGAAAATATAGGTTTGGAATGGCATAAGGCTGAGTAAATGATGACAGACTTTCAATTGCTGGTGAAATATCCCTTCAAATCACAGCTTAACTTGGCTAGAAGGTTTTTTTCCACAGATTACCTGCAGCTGCCAGAGAAAATTGTTAGTTCTTGTGAATTATCTTCTTTCTCTGTATAGCTGGAAGATCTGGTGGCTGCATTAAAATGTCTGGTTAACAGGTTAACCAGGTCTTTTCTCCATTTCCAGCCTCTTCCATTCAACCTTTATAAGACTAATGCATTTTCCTCCCTATAGGGCCACTTAGGGTTGAGGTCACATGTGAGCCTGGCCATTTTCAATCAAATCATTGAAGGAAACCCTGCGCGACCTTCCATCTCCTCACCGTAAGAATATAGGTTCACATTTACCAGCTCTGCCTTTTTCTACTGATATCCAATGAAACAATGAATATCCCTGACACAATTCCCTGAAGAATATGAACAAACTCCTTACTATACATTCAAATGCCTCACTCTAAAAATGTTGGGTAGTTTCAACCTAAATATGGATGAACCCAACCGCTTGGTTACATTTTTAAATTACAATTACAATAACTGTAATCAAACAGTTGGGTTTGTCCATGTTTTACCCATTTGTTTAAACAATAGGCAATTTTAAAGTACAATAGGCATATTATCATATGAATTGGAATCACTTTATTTTGATGGTCCCTTTAAAGCATTTTGTTGAATTTAAGTTACATTGCATCTTCATGCCAACTAATTCTTATTAGATTATAAGTAGACTGTTAGGTTGGGGTTAGTGTTGGTGTAAGTTGACATGTACTTGCAAAGTTTGTTATAGTCAGCTAAATGTCTGTTGAAGGTGCAGTATAAACATATATTAAGCAGGCAATCTACTAATACTCAAATGAGAATTAATTGGCATGTAGTTGCACTGCAACCTTTAGTCAATAAAGTGTTACCTATGAATTTTTAAACATATGAGTAACCTAAAACTTGAGTTTTAAATAGCAACTTATTAAAGGGACAGTTCACACATAACTGAAAATTCTGTCATCATTTACTCACCCTTTAATTGTTCCAAACATGTTTGAATTTATTTTCTTCTCTTAAACACGCACAAAAATTATATTTTGATGAAAGCTGGAAACCTGTATTATTTAGTTCCATAGTATTTGTTTTTCCTACTATGAGAGTAGTTACAGGTTTCAAGCATTTTTTCAAAATATATTCTTTATTAGGCTATAGAATCCCACTCCATCACTTTGCTGATTTGGTAACCCCACAGAAACTGACAATCTTCCTAGCAAGTATAGAAACCCACTCTTAATTTCCCTCACTATTGCCAAGAAAACCATTTTAAAAAACTGAAAAACAAAAAATTTACATTCATATTAACCACTGCACCGATCTCCTTATAGAATATATTACATTAAAAAAAATACATTCACACATAAAAATATGTCCATCTTTATCAACAACTGGAGTCCATTTCTTCAATATTTTAATATATTTCAAACATCCTTAACTAAACCCACACACTTTTCCACACACAACCTTGCTTTCTGTCGTTATTAATGTTTATTTTTTCTCTTTATTGTGATTTCTTATAATTTAATTTCCTCCTCTCTTTAACTACTCCTTCCCAAATTAAAAACTCAAACGTAATTTAGAGATGTACATTCAATGGCCCTAACGCCTAGGGCAGCACAATATATCTTTCAGTATCGATATCGCAATGTGTCTATTCGCAACAGTCAAATCGCAGGAATTGCAATGTTGAGTTGGGATTATAGTTGATCATCAATGTAGACTGTACAGTGTTATTTAACATTTTCATTACATTTGATTATTCAACTACTGTACCTGTATATCTGACGACTGTTTGACTCTTCAGAAAACCATAAAGTACTGCTTATTTCACTTTTATCTTTATCTTATTTATTCATCGTTGCAATTTGTTCGATTCGCTCCGCTACGACATGATCCTAATCAATCTAAATTAATGATAGAGCTCATCTTCTGAAATCGTATTCATATCACAATATATATCGCAGAAAAAAAAATATCGCAACGTTAGAATTTTCCAATATTGTGCAGCTCTACTAACACCTCATCATAATTACAATCATATATATTTAATCTCAATTTGATTCATGTTTATTGTTAAACCTACTTTGTGTTTTTTGTCTTTGTTGAAAATGTCTTCTTTACACAGCAAAATCCTCTGAGTAAAATGTGCTCAGTTCAGAGAGCATTTGGTCCCTCTTTAAATAAGGGCAAACAGGTTGGTAATAAGTAAAGCTGCTCTGTGTGGAGTTGCTTAATGATCTTCTGCTGAGATTTTGAGAGATTCAATGTATTATTTTTCAGCTGATTTCATCTAAAGCTATGACTTAAAGTTGCCTTCACACTGCGCTTTTCTCCCCATAGACTTCCATTCATAAGCACACGAATGCGTCAAACCGTAAACGCAAAGTCATGCGTCAAGTTTCGCAGTTTGTTGCATTGGAAAGTTCAAGCTTGGTGAACTCTGACCTGCGAAATCACATCACTTGACTGCATGAGACCAATCGAGGATCAAAACATGACCTCTCTAGACAGAAATTTTAAATACGTTTTAAATATCTAATCATCTTGTTTAATGCCGCTCTTTTCGCAGCGACACACTACACAATTTCGCAAGCTCAAACTCTAGTGTGACCGCAGCTTTAGTCAGTTGTAGTTTTGTGTTTCTCTTCTGTGTTTGTTTATTAACAGAAGGTGTTCATCATCAGTGCTCAACCATCACCTAATTAATCCTTTGTCTCCTTAACTTGAGTAACTTTAACTCAATTTAGAGAGGGACTAAATACTATCTAAACTGAGTAAATTTTACTCAGAGGATTTTGCTCTGTAGTTTTCAACAGAAAAAAGCAAACTCAAAAGGTTAAGAACCACTTGAGGGTGAGTAAATAATAGTGAGTAATTATATGGGTGAACTCTTTAAAAAAATTTAAATATGCTACAAAAAGTAACGTTTTATATACAAGGATGAACTCTAGGATCAAATGGCTACAACTATCCCAAGGAAACGCTGATTTAAATACAATATACTGCAGAAATAGTATGAGTAGTATGGTAATTTGCCAATCTGAACGCAGCCAACAAACTGTTTTATACTGCATGCATACAGGATTGCTTTTAAAGAGCAAACATGATGTCGCTGATCTGCTTTTGGCTGTAATAAGGAACTGACCTTCTGTCAGTCTTCAGAGCTTGTTTCACTGGTGCCACTTCCTTACCTCACCCAGCCTCACCAGCCCTCCCCGGACCCAATGCCATGAGCGAACACGGCCATCTGTGCTGCAGTCTGGTCCCCTGTTCCTCTCTCTCCGCAGTGCCACGTACAGCATCTCTCCGTCTACACACGGCAAAATCAACCAGCCATCTGGCAAGACAGATACCGTGGCCAGGAATTATGGGATGCCATACTGAGGCTCCCTCAAACTAATTTAACATGGCCAGGTTAGCATGGAAAAGGTGCGGGGAAATCTAATAATAAACTAATTAAAAGCCTTAGAGAGTATCAGACTGGGACTATTGGAAAGGCAAGCATCGAAATTACTAGGAGGGTTGGTCACATAAGCTACTTCATCTACAACATCACTAAACATGAATAATTGAGTTGTGTGGTTTGTTAAGAAGAGAATGGGAAGATAAAAGGTTATAATTAAATAATAGCACCACAAAAGCAAGTGATAACGAAGATATACTAAAAAGGACATGGTTGAATTACTGGTGACAGTCAACACAATATAACCAAAGTCAAAGCAAACCAAAAAATGGCTTTGGCACAAGTCCACAAAGCAATGCACGAAAGGCTTATAACTCTTTAGCAAGCACATGCCAATGTCCTGTCAGCTGGAGCTGCACAATATATCTGCTTAGCATCGATATCACAATGTGTGTAATCGCAATAGTCATATTGGAGGATATGCAACGTTGAGTTGGGATTATAGTTGATCAGCACAGCAGCTGAAAATACATGAGATTTGTGGAGTCATTGCAAAGTATAACCACAACACAGTGAAACTTTATCATTTGCATGTGTTTTAAAGGCATTTTCAAGAGAGTTAGGAACTAAAAAGTATTGGTATTTATTGTCCAAACACCATTGTCAATAACGATTAAAAAATAGTTTGCTATGTAGTTTCGGTGTGAAGCACTATAGTTTTACTAAAATGTGCAAATGTGTCTGCTAAGCGCATGCCTTGGAAGGAATGCCAGTAAGCTTAGGGTTATTTTCTTATCAAGGCACAGGGGTTGCGTGTGCGCAAATAGGAAGCAATGCGAACATGGTGTGCAAGCGGCGTACATGACCACTCACATTTTCCAGGCAAAGCTAGTTGAATGCCTGTAGAACTAACCAATGTGCTTCACACTTTGTATGGAATTTACAGATTTCAGTAATAACGGCAGACTACTTACCTCAGACAAACACAAAGCACACGAATAGTACAGTGCTTTTTAATTTTCTCCATAAATAAAACTTGTATCGGAACCGCAGCAATGGTTTGTCTGTTTGTCATCCTCTGAGAAAACAGCTGATGGTCACCTAGTTACCAGAGATGCCATCAGTGCGCAAGCCCAAAGAGCAATAAAGTTGGTGAAGGAATCCACGTGTTGCAAATTTTTCACACGCTTTTAGACGTGATATGTGAACCAACTCTGATTCGGTTTCATCATCGCCACCTTAGATCATGAGTGCCGTGACAAGCAGCGATGAGGAGATTGTAAAGGATGTAAAGATGTCACCAGAGTGGCTTTTTGGTTTCTTTTCTCTTTTTTTTTTGACTATTACAACTATTTGCCTTATTAATGTTGGTAAATCAAAATGAAGTGGTTAAATAATTAAATATCCTAATATTCCTAAATGGATTGTAAAAAATATTCAATAATTATCGATACATTATATCGTGATATTTTTTTTCTTATATCGCCTAGCCCTACTTGTGATTTTAATGAAGTATACTTTTACTGAATTACTACAATGTAGGCTATGCAGTTTCTGCACCTGAATACTGTTTGACTCTGCAAAAAAACACAAAGCACTGTTTATTTTACTTTTTTATTTCTCTATTGTAAATATATATATATAGTTTTATTTTTGAATGAAAAAAATAAATTATTTACACCCTTACAAAATCACCCCAGTCAATCTAAATGAATGATCTCTTTCCATATAGAGCTGCTCAAGCTACAGTATATGTTGAAATTGTATTCATATCACAATATATATCACAGAAAAACAAAATATCCGATTTTTTTCAATATCATACAGCCCTATTGTCAAGTACCGACAGCATCCAAGCTTCAAGTCGGCAACTTTTGTATGTGCAAGCACCACTTATTTTCTCCAGAACATCTAAATATCTAGCTGAACTCCTTACTCTACTGGCTGGGGGAATAAAAACAAACTCTCAGCCGATCTCTGTCCACAATGACAGCTGCTTGAAGAGCTAAAATTTCACATACAGTGATTATCTGTAAGAAAAACTCTTTCTCTGCGAGACTGATGGACAGATTGCTCTATTGAACCCGTCAGCAGCACAGACAGCATCTATCAAGTCCTCAGGTTAGATGGGAAGAAGATGCTAAGAGGAGCATGAAGGGAAGCCAGTGATCTAGAGGAAAAGAACAAGGTTTTCACACAAATCACTGCAAGCACTGGGCAGCCGCACAGTTCTCACTCCCACATTCGGGCAACCCAGTTCAAATACTTCCCATACACACACTCTCATGCAGGCACACATATGCAAAACTCCACCATGAGGCTTGATGAACTTAGACACCGTCACAGTCTGTGTTTACAAATGGCCAAGGCATAATAAACTGCTTTGCCGCCAGTCCAGGGATTTCAGTGGGGGCGTGTTAATCCAACAAGCTTTGACAGGAAATTTTTGGTACCAAAAAGCAGATCGAATTTGTTTTTCTAGAAGTAACCAAGAAATCTGAACCACATTTGCAGTTTGAGTTAAGCGATTGGACAGGTTCCTTCATGGATATTTTTAAAGATTAAAACAACTATTGTAACGCTGTAAAATACAGCAAAGCTTTAAGCTTGACAAACAGTGGGTGGTACATCCATAATAAATACTAAATAACCAAGGCTGCGGATTTTCAGGGTGCACTGTCACTTTCAGAGAGAACTGGGCCAGTAAACAAATGTGTTGGAGGCAGCGTTTAACACATTTGGCAGATGATATTCAGATCCGCATAGTACAAACCGACTGTTTATCATTTAAAGTGTTATGAATATGAAAAATCTGTTATCATTTACTCACCCTCGTGTCATTCCAAACCCATAAGAAATGTGTTAATTTTCAAAACAAAAATGCTTAGATTTTTTATGAAATCTGATAAATATCTGTGGCTCCACAGTACATCGAAAACGCTGAGGCTTCAAAACGTTTTTAAAGATAAACGAAAATCTATATAAATCAAGCAGTTTAATCCATGTCACCTGAAGAAACAGAACACTTTGTAAAAGGGCAGCACATAAGGGGTGGGTGATGTCGACCAATTTGGCATTGTACAATGTCTAATGTAAAACATTGCGATGGACGATGACATTGTCATTGTAGGCGGCGGTGAATTAATTATTCATGAATAATAAATTAATTCATAACAAGTTAATTATTTGCAGGCTTCCGTTTCAACTACATGACCTGCATAGTCTTTGTTAAACCCATAAACAAATCATAAACAAATAAAGATATGTTACACACAAATTGGGCTGCACGGTGGCGCAGTGGGTAGCACGTTCGCCTCACAGTAAGAAGGTTGCTGGTTCGAGCCCCGGCTAGGTCAGTTGGCATTTCTGTGTGGAGTTTGCATGTTTTGACTTAGTTCTTCTGAGGTTTTCGACTAGAAATGATACAAAGCAAAGTAAGAAACACATGTTTTGCATTGTGATTTTTTTATTTATGTACCTGCATACTGTTAAACTACCCAGAAAACTATTCAAACCATCTTGTGAAGCTATTTATATCACAATATTTATCGCAGAAAAATAAAATATCGCAATATCAGATTTTTCCAATATCATGGAGCCCTTTTTTGTAAGATTAACAGATTTAATTTAGGTTTTTATTTAGTTTTGGCTTTCACAGAAAAAAGTTAAATATCTTTTTCATCTGTACCCCAAAGATGAACAAATTTCTTATTTGGAACACCACGAGGGTGACTAAATTCTGGGGTAAACTTACTCAACACTATTTAGATGACATTTATAGGGGAAAATAATATAAAAAACACAATATTATAAGGCATTATATAAGACAGTGCACATGTAGGTTGAGTAAGAGTGTCTACATACTTCAAGCCGCATTCACAGTCTATCTAGATCAGGGGTGTCCAGACTTGCTCCCGGAAGGCCTGTTTTAGCTCCTACCCTAACCAAAAAAACTAACTTGAACCAGCTAATCAAGGCCTCCTGACTCATTAGAAACTTTTCTATTTTAATTTTCAGGACAGTGGCCCTCCATGAGCAGGTCAAGACTCCCCTTGTCCAGGTTTTCTAGCATCTAGGAAAAGTTGCCTTAACAGGTAGCTCAATTCATTAAACGGAAGGAGGAATGGACAGTTAAAGAAGAAAAAAAGGTAAAGGATTGATATAATGGGCACATCCTGCTCTTCTCAGCAGACAGTTGACCTCATTAAGCTCTCTGTGGGTGTCACTTCCTGCAAGAAGACCTGAAGAGTATGTCTGTGGCGTGCTTGCATCATTCTGACAAAAAATATTGCCAAACTAATGATCAACACACCAGCAGTCACTAAACATTACTAGTTTACTAGTTAGTAAAGTTGCGGTAAATTAAAGGTATCATCACAAATACATTATTTTCGACTGATACCAAAAAGCCAATATTTATTTCTAGTATTATCAATGTATTCATCAACCCAACCATCAATCTATTTATCTTTTTATCATCCATCCATCCAGCATCCATCCATCTATCTATCATTGCAGTTATTTTGTCTATTCATTCATCCCCCCAACCATCTATTCATTCAAACATTTGTCTATCTGTCAATCATCTATCTATCATAGTTTTTTCTTCCGACCAGTCCAATGAGTTCCAATCAAGTCAGTCATAGATCAGTCCAAAATTGAGTCCCAATTAATCAGTCCAAACATCCGTCCATCCATTATTCATCAATCCATCCATCCATCCATCCATCCATCCATCCATCCATCCATCCATCCATCCATCCATCCATCCATCCATCCACCCAACCCATTCATGATGCATCTGTCCATCCATCTATACATTCATTAATCCAACCATTTATCTATTATACAACCATACATTATTCATTCATCAATATAGATTAATCTGTCCAAACATCCGTTCATCCATTGTTCATCCACCAATCCATCCATCCATGCATCCAATCCATTCATGATGCATCTGTCCATCCATCTATACATTTATTAATCCAACCATTCATTTATTATACAACCATACATTATTCATTCATCAATAGATTAATCTGTCCAAACATTCATCCATCCATTATCCATCTATCCATCCATCTATCCATCCATCCTTTCATGATGCATCTGTCCTTCCATCTATACATTCATTAATTCAACCATTTATCTATTATACAACCATACATTGTTCATTCATAAATATAGATTAATCTGTCCAAACATCCGTCTATTCATTAATATTCATCAATCCATCCATCCAATCCTTTTATGAGCCATCCGTCCATCCCTCTACACATTCATTAATCCAACCATTTATCTATTATACAACATATATTGTTCATTCATCAATATAGATTAATCAGTCCAAACATCTATCCAACTATTATCCATTCATCTATCCATCCATTCATCTATACATTCATTAATCCAACCATTTATCTATTATACAACATATATTGTTCATTCATCAATATAGATTAATCAGTCCAAACATCTATCCAACTATTATCCATCCATCCATCCTTCCATTCATCTATACATTCATTAATCCAACCATTTATCTATTATACATCCATATATTATTCATTTGTCAATATAGATTAATCAGTCCAAACATCTGTTCATCTATTTTTCATCCATCCATCCATCCATCCATCCATCCATCCATCCATCCATCCATCCATCCATCCATCCATCCATCCATCCATCCATCCAATCAATTCATGATCCATCTTTTCAACTCTCTATACATTTATTTATCCAACCATTTATCTATTATACAACAATATATTATTCATTCATCAATATAGGGTAATCAGTTCAAACATCCATCCATCCAATCTATTTATGATCCATCCATCTATACATTCATTAATCCAACAAGTTATTATCTGGTGATTGGTCATTCATCCACCTTCATTGTAATATCATATATTATACAATGAATAATCGCCGATAGCTGACATAGTAGCTATTTGTCATGCATCTCCTGGTAGATCCTCATGTTTAATGTATTCAAAAGGGACATGCGTCAACATTCTGCAGTTTCACATTTGCATACAGCAGATTGTCATCTTTTCCAGCCCTATGACAGAGCAAGAAGAACAAGACAGTAAAAGAAAAGAGAAAAAAAGAGACAACGATACAGATCGAAGAGCACTGATAAATATGAGCGTGGAGCCAGGGTGCAGGGCCACGAGAGGAGCTTATCATAATGTCACATTCCCATGCTGAAGATAACAACTGGCACCAGAGCCACACCATACCACCAGTGATGGGAGAAACACTGATACTGTACAATCACCTGCTCTACAATCATGAAGATCTACTGTCTGGCTACCTAAAACTTCATCAAAACAGAAAGTCAGAAAGTGAGAGTGAGATATTTTATTTTATGCAAATAAAGCACAGTAAATGCAACTGCCTATTTTAAGGTTTCAAAAAGGGCTGGGCGATATTGCAAAAAAAAAAATCACGATTTCATATTTCATATTATTCAAAATCGATAATTATTGAAGATTTTTTAGCAATACAAAAATATTTAAACAATATCTCATCATATATATATATATATATATATATATATATATATATATATATATATATATATATATATATATAATAAAATGTTTATAATAAAATAAACAAAGTGTTAAAGAGACTTTTAAACTTGATGAATAAAATGTTTATAAGTTGAAATAAGTTGAATGACTATATTACCCCCTATGCTTAAAAAATCATTCAGATGGGGAACTAGTGGCTGGGACGCACAAGAAAAGAAACCAAAAAGCCACTCTGTTGACATCCTTACATCCTTTTTTATTTACAGTCTCTTCACTGCTGCTATTCGGCACTCATTTTCACATGTGTTTTTATTCTGACCTGAAGTGACAAGCAGGTGCATGTGGATTTCTTGACCATTAACAATGGACTTTGTGCTCACGCTCGTGCATCTTTTAACTAGGTGACCATCAACCGTATTCTCAGAGGATAACAAATAGACAAATCATTTCTGCAGCTCCGATGCAAGTTTATGGAGAAAAGTAAAAACCGCTGCATTGTTTGGGTGCACAGTGTTCGTCTGAGGTAATTAGTGCTGTTATTACTGAAATGTGTATATTCCATTCAAAGTGTGAAGCAGATAGGTTAGTTCTACTTACATGAATTGTGGTGCGCTTGGGGCATTTAGAAAAGTTCAGATGTTTTTTTAACTAGGTGCATGTCGCTCTATATGCGTGTGGTGCAAGTCGCGCATCTCCATTAGAAATGACAAACTCACACCCCAAGCTTATCGGCACTGCTTCCAAGGCGCGCACTCAGCAGCCAAATTTTAATAAAACTATAGTCTTCATACCGAAACTGCATACCGAATCTTTTTTTTAATCGATATTGACAATGGTGAATAAATATTCATACCAAGCCCATACATCGCCCAGCCCTAGCTTCAAATAACTTTTGTGAAAAACTGTGTAACTCCTGTCATTCTGTATATTCCCTTTTAAATACAAAAAATAATGAAGGATCGTAAAAAAAATATAGATTTTTTTTACTTTTAAAACCAAAATGTGCCTAATGCTTTGAAGTTTAGTGACAAATGAAATATTTAAAATGACAATACTATTTTTATTTATTTATTTTACCATTATTTAACCAGGAAGTCTATTTTAAAAGACTTTAAAATCTAAAAATCTATCTAAAATTTATTTTACAAGAGAGACCTGGCCAAGATAAAAGCCATAGAGTAAAACAATTTTAAAACACATAAACACCTCATAACAACAGTCCATCAGTCAACAAAAACAATCACATGATTCCAATACCATTATCTTTATAATGCTTTTAAATTTACCAAAAGACTTTAATTTAGTTTTTAATTATTCCACTTGCAAATTATTCCATGCCCAAGGTGCACAATAAGAAAATGCAGTTTTTCCCAACTCTGTACAAACTCAAGGTATATTAAAAAGTGAACACTTGGAAGAGTGTAGTTGGTAATTCCATTAGTTAATTAAATAGCATTTCAATTCATTAGTATTTCAGGGTTGTATCTGTAATATAGTCTTTAATAAATAATCTATAAATTTGCAAGAACTACTGCAACAAAGATTTACATTTTAAATGATGGTAAAACTGATAAAAGGACTTTAACGGAACACTCCATTTTATTAGGTAATAGGCTCTTTTTACAAGTGACCTAGAGTTAAACGGTGGAGTTTCTTCATTTTTGAATACATTCAGCCAATCTCCAGGTTTTTAGCTTAGCTTAGCTTAGCTTAGCTTAGCATATATAATTTGTATTGGATTCGACTATCAGCAACTACCTCAAAATAAAAAATAAAAAATGGGTTTAGCACAACTCTCCTGTACTTACATCATGTACTAGGACAGACGGAAAATTAAAAGTTGCTATTTTCTAGCCTGATGTGACTGGGGACTAGCATTTTTTAAGCAAGATGCTAATGGTCTAATCCAATTCAATGATTTATGCTAAGCTAAGCTAAAAATGCTCTCGTCAGACCCAGAGATCGGCTGAATTATGACACTACAGGTGAAAAACTACAGGTGAAAAAGTGGAATGTTCCTTTAGGGCATGAAAACAATATATAACTTTAATCTGAATTATTTAATCTGTGTTGTTTATTTTATTATAAAAATTCTAAGTAACCAGACATTTATAAATATATTGGCATTGCAAACATTTGCAAAACAATGGCATGGCGAATTAGTCAAGGCTAAAGAAGATCCAAAAAAATGGTCTCTATTTTCCCCTGAGAAAAAGCATGTATCCCAAAGACCTTTAATGGAGTTCAGGTCAACTCGTTGTCAATTCATAAAATTGAAGCCCTCTTCCATGATTTAAGCCCAATAAATCTTGCCATCCTCAACTGCTGAATAAATCTTCACAAACTTTGGAAAATGCAAAATGCATAGCCAAGCCAAACAGACAAGAAACCATCTCACAAGCACAGGCATCATCCTCCATTCCTAACATTCCACTTTCAGATGTCTATATTGATTAAAGATAAAACGACCACAGAGCTTTCATAGAGGAAAGGCATCTTAAAAGCTCCCTACGGAAACACTTTAAAGCCTCTTTGAACAGGCCAACAATGGCTGTAATATGCATTAATTAATGATCAAGCACAACATTACAGAGCTTGATCTGTTTAATTCTGCCGTACTGTGGAGCGCCAGTGGACCAACATGACATCATCTCTTCTCTACATGCAGTCGTCAAAATGAAACGCGAGCGAATGAACAAAACAGGCATTCTGGCTGTTGACCACCTGCAGTCAAGCTGAGCTGATGCCCTCGCGGCTCCGGGATGATGTTTCGGGGTGTGTGAGGTAAAGCTGACAGGCAGATCACCCCTCCTCCCTCAGCTGCTTAGAAAGCAGAAATGAGATTAGTGGGGCGCAGAACGGCCTGGTGCTCATTGTCAGCCCATTGTATGCCTGCATTATCGCACCCACTCAGGGTGTTGATGGAGCCCACGGTTTGCTGTGGTTCTGCTGACATATGCTGGCTCTTTGTGTGCCAGGTACGAGGCCCGAGATGGTGCATCTCTTCAGTTAGCTAACAGAGTCAAACTAATGCAAAATAAGACATGCTACTATCGTGTTTATGTATGATTAATATCGATTATGCAGATGAACACTAGTTTGAATTCAATTAAGAAATGTTCATTCATATTTATAATCATTTATTAATCATTTTAATTTAAGTCTCAGAATGAAAATGTTAGTTTTCGTAATTTAATTTTCTAAAATATGTTGCAATTTTTACTTAGTTTAACCTGATTTAAAATAAATAAAAATAAATAAAAGCCATACAGACATATAAAATAAAAAAAACAATACCAGAATTACTAAAACTTTAAAAATTAATTATTAGTTATTAATAAAAACTACACAGAAATCCACTGCCTTAATTAACAGAGGAAAGATTTCAACAATTCTTCTTCTTCAAATGCTCCATTATTAAAACTTAAATGATTTAATCGAATGATGTAGAACGATGAACGATTAAGATGTCTTTTAAGATATAGGTGACAACAAATTATTTTTTCTGTTGGATCTGTTCATGTTCATGATCTGATCATTTATATACTTCTCTGACATTAGTTTTTCCCTTTTATACTTTTATTTAGTCATTTAGCAGACGCTTTTGTTCAAAGTGACTTACAATTGAAGAGGTATTCAGCAATGCAACAAGAAGAGGTAATACATACAACAAGTGCTAGTTATTCAAAGTAACCTGTTTGTGCTGAGAGAATTTAGTGCTAGTAGGAGTTTTTTTAGAGAGAGAGAGAGAGAGAGAGAGAGAGAGAGAGAGAGAGAGAGAGAGAGAGAGAGAGAGAGAGAAATTGCTTCTTATAGGGGGTTTTGATATTTTTCACAGGGGTTCAGGTGTTCTCGGAAGAGATGGGTTTTTATTTATGTACTTATACTTGCGTACTTACAGGTTTTCTGTTATGTACTGTATGTATGTATGTATGTATGCATGTATGTTTGTGTGTATGTATATGTTTATTTATATGTTTATATAATTTGTACTTTTTTTGTTTCATATTGTTGTTAGCCATGCAGTAAACATTGAATTAAGTCAATGTTAAAGAATACTGTTATGACCATTGCTGATAACATTGTTCACTATAAACACAATAAAGTTGAAGAAAAAAAAAAAGATGCAATAGTTTCTCAATCACAAAAACATAATGCTGGGATGAAAAAAAATAAATAAATAAAAAATAAAATAAAATAAAATAAAATAAAATAAAATAAAATAAAATAAAATAAAATAAAATAAAATAAATAAATAAAATAATAAAATAAAATAAAATAAAATAAAATAAAATAAATAAAATAATAAAATAAAATAAAATAAAATAAAATAAAATAAAATAAAATAAAATAAAATAAAATAAAATAAATAAAATAATGAAACAAAATAATAAAATAAAATGAAATAAAATAAAATAAAATTTAATTAAATAAAAAAAAAATAAATAAATAAATAATAATAAAAATAAAATAAATAAATAAATAAATAAATAAATAAAATAATAAAACAAAATAAAATAAAATAAAATAAAATAATGTAAAACGAAACAAAACAAAACAAAATAATAAAATAAAATAAAACAAAACAAAATAAAATAGTATAAAATAAAATAAAATCAAACAAAGGTAAACATACATCTTAAATTCATATTTTTGTGTTTTTACAAAACAATCTGATATCTTTTCCAAGAATCAGCTGCACGCTTTGCTTACCCTGCAGTTTTTGCCAAGCACAGTGTTAAAGAAAACACACACACATACTGGATCTCTCTGACAGCTGATGATAAATCGAACCGCTCTCTATACAAACTCACAGGTACTCCAGCACCAGCAAAGCCGCACACATCAGCTCTATATGAACATCTTAATTGTAGACACATTTGTGCAAGGTAATATAAAACTCTGCGGGTTTAGAGTGGTATTTCTTTAACCTGAGGTGTCAGGGCATTACATTGCCCCTCAGTCATGGCAGAAAAGTGCATTAAGATTTCAAAGCACACCGTCGGCATAATGATGATTTAGTGGCTTGGGAGTAGAGACTCCAGATCCACACATCCTTTTAATACTACATAAATAAAGTGGTTATTAAATTACCGGACACCGGTAAAGCTGCGGCATGAGCTTAACTCCAGAAATATGTCATGTTTGTATGAGGGAACAGTGTTGAATTGTGTAGGTGAACGGCGGTTTACCTTTGCTCAACACTTCATGATGTGTATACCCTCAGAGACATTCCTCCAGACCAAAGAGAAGAGCTTGAAAGGTGCACATATTATATTGTGTGCTTTAAATGTGTGCTTACATGCAGCAGAGCACAGTCCCGCAGTGCATCAGCAGAGACTCACATCTGAGCAAACATAAGCCATGTGTCAACACTAAAGCACACAGACAGAGAGATGGGAGATCAGTTTCATGATTGATCTCATGATGGGATGAGAGGGTTGTGGAATTATTTAGGTATGTTGTGGGAAAAAAAACATGCATTTTTCACATAACATCTCTTATTTAACTGACAATTTTGTCGCCTTATAAGACAAATTCTATATTTTTTTTATAAAAAATAGATCAAATATAAAATATATATCTGTATTAATATTTGTATCATAGTTTTTTTAAGAAAAAGCATAGTAAAAAAAGTATTAAAACATTAATACATATATACAGGGCTCGAAATTAACCTTTTTGATTGGTAGCACTGGTGCTCCTAACTTTAAAAATGTAGGCGCACCAGCCAAAATTGAGTCCCACCCACCAAGAATTATCTGCATCATTACTACAAGTTTTATATTAACAGATTTATTGCATTTGAAATCATCCTGACAAATAAATAAAGGATTAAATAGAATATCCCACACTTAAAATGTGTAGATTCAGTGGCAAACACTGTTACCTGAAAACTTTGTCACAGATTTTACAGTGATTAGCTTTAGGAGTCTTATCCATTCTTCGAAAAGTGTGTCACTAATGAAATGTGCCATTATTTGTAACTTTAAATGATTTCTAAAACAAAATCTCATCTTCAGCGCTTTACATTTTCGCGGCTGTAGGTCCCCGAGGACAGAAATCGCTGACTGAATGATCAACAGCTGATGTTAACCAATTCATTCACATTTAGTTCTAGAGCAGTGCGCCATTCAGAAGACCTTGAAGGCAAGGCAAGCATTGTGGGATTTGTTAACTGTGGAAAGTTGACATGACGACTGTTTTAAACTATTCCCGAGCGCTGCGTTTCATGTTTTTAGGTGCAAAGATGCGAATGACTCACACGGAATGCATTGCATCGCGGAATGCATCGCGTCATAAAACTGTACATGCGGTAAACATTTTGAAGTGAAAACAGCAGTATCGCACGGCAACAATTTTATGCCCTCACACAAGTCGCAAAGATACAATTTCGGCTGTATATGCAACCAAAATGGTCGCAATTTCGAGCCCTGAATATGTATATTGTATATATACAGTTGAAGTCAGAATTATTAGCCCCCCTGAATTATTAGCCCCCTGTTTATTTTTTCCTAAATTTTCTTTTTTTCAACACATTTCTAAACATAATAGTTTTAATAACTCATCTCTAATAACTGATTTATTTTATCTTTGCCATGATGACAGCAGATAGTATTTCACAAGATATTTTTCAAGACACTTCTACACAGCTTAAAGTGACATTTAAAGGCTTGACTAGGTTAATTAGGTTAACTAGACAGGCTAGGGTAATTAGGCAAGTTTATGTAAAATGATGGTTTGTTCTGTAGACTATCGGAAAAAAATTGCTTAAAGGGGCTAATAATTTTGACCTTAAATGGTTTTTAAAAAATTTAAAACTGCTTTTATTCTAGCCAAAATAAAACAAATAAGACTTTCTCCAGAAGAAAAAATATTATCAGACATGCAGTGAAAATTTCCTTGCTCTGTTAAACATCATTTGGGAAATATTTAAAAAGAAAAAAAAAAAAAAATCAAAGGGGGGCTAATACTTTTGACTTTAACTGTATGTATATTGGCCCTTTAGAAGGACAAAATATAACTGAACATCAGTAAGAATCCAAAGAAAATCTATAAATCTGTAAATGTATAGTTTATAAAAATATGATCAATAAGTCATGTTACTAAACTTACAACTTAATAAAATAAGTTAAACTAACCAAAAAACTAAACTGGTAATTTAATCAGGCTTCAGCTTGACTATATTTAAATTGTAACTTGATGTTTTCAGTCATTTTAATCTATATAAATTTGCAGTTAATTTGATTTAACTAATTTAAGGCAGAATCTAATGTTTACAGTGTAAGCATCTAAAAAACGAATATAGAAATAAGTAATTACAATAAGTGAATAATTGTATAAATCAATTATATTATGATAAAAATAAAATACTTGCATGTTTTGCTCTAGTATAAACAGCTGATTTAAAAAAAAAACTAACAAACGAGATTTATAAGTTGAATATAATAAAATCAGGGATGAACCGATACCACTTTTTACAAACCGATACGAATTTGAGTAATTTAATTAGTATCGATTTGGTTTTTAAGTGCATAGCCCTGTAAATCGATAGACCTTATCGATTATTATTAAGCATGGACATTTAAATGACGATGAAAATGAGCACTTATTTCGCCGTGATCATTATGAAGGGATCCTATTGCGTATTCGGTTTATTCTTCAGTAGCCTACAGATTCGTTAATGATGTATTTTATAAACTGATGTATTGTTTATAAGGACTAAGCTATTAGTATATAATGCATTAATACACTAAGACATTGAAGTCAGGTAGGACAGCAAATCCCATCCACATAGTGAATTACTGTTGAGTGGTATCGGTCCGTGGTATCGGCATTTCACGTACGATACGAGTACGAGTATTTTAACCAAGTATCGACCCAATACCGGTATCGGTGCACCCCTAAATAAAATACAGAAGAAGACATTTTTTGGGGGCAAAATTGAAGAAACACTCATATATAGAGGATCACAATCTAAATAATACATTACCGTCGTTGAAAAAAATGAAGAGACAAGCAAAACCCAGCTACCATGAGTAAAAACGCATGTCTGATTTCAATTTATCTTCAGTGGCATAAGAAGCTCCCATCACAGCAAATACACAAAGGTCAGGTGGTGTTTTGAGCAGGTGAGGTCATTCTCTTTCTGCAGTAAAAGGGCACAGGTAGCGTGAGAGACAGCTAACAAACACCTGACTGTACACAGAGCTCCCTCAAATACCGTGTTTTTGAAAATACCAAAGACTAGTCTAAACACAAACAGCAAGCATATCACTTCAGACTGCTTTTGTGAGATATTTCAATCTGATGCTGTCAAGCATAAACACACAATACAACACATCAGTCACAGAGTGCGGCATATCAGCTGACAGCGGTTTTCCAACACAGCACACAGAAAACCTGAAAGTATCCTATTTATGACCTAGAGAGAGACTGGAGAGCGATAACCGTGAGAAAAAACAGGAGACCGCTGTAAAATCCGGAAGATCCTAATCTGTCGGCCTTAACATGAACGTGGGCAATACGTTCAATACATTTATTAGCCACAATACAACCGCAAGCAGATTAACCAGCTCTATATCTGATCAATAACAACAGGCTTTGGCTTCTTGTTTGTTTTTAAGTGATTGTCGGTGAGCATGGTAACCTGATCCTACTGGTCAATAAAACTGTCATTTCTGGTCCCTCGACCCAGGTGGTGCAAAATGCAATTTGATCTCAGGACGAGCTCTCTGACCCCATCGGCAACATTTGATATAATGGAAAAAAACACAAGGCCTGGTGTGCATCAAATAAAAGCTATTGTCTTAGCAAAGCCATCCTAATTTGAAAACAGTGAAGGTCTGAGACTTCAAGGGCCCTAAGCAAATCTCTGTCCATGCATAAATCAAAACCACCATATGATGTCAACTAGGGCTGCACAATATATTATCGATACTGCAAAAACAGTACATGCACTACACGCATCGCAGACATGTGTGGTGCCTTACTATCTTTATCCCCACCTACCCAGTAGTTGCTGTTCTGCTATTGGCTGGAGTGGCCCAAAGGTGAAAATAAAATATTTATGGAAAAAGTTGAGACAAGAGAGGAAAATGACAACAGCCAATCAGAGTCAGAATATCTGCTGAGGCTTTCACTCATTCATAGTGTTTTAAAGACTAAATGTTCGCACATTGACAATGTTTTTTAGTCCGAATTAGAATTAATTTTATCTAAAAATATATTTAACCTTTTAATTGTAATATCATTAAATTAATAAAGCATTTACAACATTTCTAGTTTGAATTTATTATTTTTTTTGGATAATATTTTAATATTGTTAGATTGTAAGAACTATCATTATTGCAATACTTTACAACAATATTTCATATTACATATTTTTCAAGGATCGCACAGCCCTACTGCTAAGGCTACATGCCAAGCAATATTCTATTTAACCTTATCTTTACACAGCTTTTTTCGTTGAATATATACAGATATGAGATACTAATGTTCAAATTAGAGGTGCATAAACAAGCTAGATGGATTTTGAGGTCTTCCTTAAAGAAATAATTCACCCAAAAAACCTTTCCTCAACATTTCCTCACATTGAAGTGGTTCTAAACTTGAAAATGAGTTTCTTTCTGTTGTTGAACACAAAGCAAGATATTCTGACAAATGTTGTAAGCCATCAGCCATTAACTTTCATAGCAGACATCAAAAACTGTATGGAAAGTCAATAGCGGGTGCTTTCCAACATCCTCAAAATATCTTCTTTGGTGTTCAACACACACACAAAAAACCTCAAACGGGTTTGAAAAAAAGTGGAGGTGAGTAAATAATGAAACAGTGATTCCTTTAGGATTTTTTCCAGCTGTGGTGACAGGTCTTTTGCACAGATCTACCAACTACCTATGGCATTATTTCAATGACAAAAGTCGTGAGCACAGTATTAGTCGAGATCGGATTTATGTAATACGAGCATGCTCTTTGCTTGCGTGCCGATTTCCTCTGTTCGTGCACAAAACTTCTTGCACGCCCTCAAATATACGCTGCTCGAGTGCAGATTTTCTTGTGCGCTCTCAAATAAACACTGTTGAAATGCGATTAAGCGTGTTTATGTAGTGAGTATGTCTCCAACATTTATTAGATTTGCTAGGAATATTTATGAATGTCTCCAATAGACCTACAGAGCGGCATTAATGCGTCCTGAAGTAAAGTGAAATGGCTAAAAACTGCAGCAAGATAAAGTCTTTGTTTGATTTATGCAGAACCATAGACCTTTATCTATAAATAAAGTATAATTGTGGAAAATGTGTTCATCATAACTGAAAAGCTATACATCGTGTTTGCTGGCCTCAAGCATCACACATCATGCACCTGTCATGTCACCTTAAAGGGTTAAACAAATAATGCACAGCACTACTACAATTACAGAAAAGTTTGCGCTGTTGTAATTCACTTACCTTTTAATACGTTTTGGTATTATATACGTTATAATACGATTTAAAAAAAAAAAACGGAATTTTTTGATTGAGAAGCTGAAATGTAGCGATGGCGGGATGAATTTGTGTGTGACGCCCTGCCATGGAAGAATGAATGTAGCGGAAACCTTGTGATAGATTTTTGTTCATTTTTGGGTGAACTATCCCTTTAAACTACAATCTGACAAATAAATATTGATATGCTAATATTGACTTTTCCTTTTTACTTAATATTATTTGAAAACTTTAAACAAGAAAAATGAAAATGAGTGTATGAACAAGATATTTATTCCCTTAATCATAAGCAGAACTATCTGTAGCAATTTATAGGCAACCACTGCACTTAAACCATCCCAGCAGGCACACAACATCATAAGACATTAATATTAGGATAGATTTAGGTCATGACGTCAGGTGCCCAACATTCAATGTCTAGCCAGAGTCTAAGGACCACGTTATTTTGACGTCTAATAACGACGTCAAATTACAGTGATATTTGGTTGATTTTTGGTTGTGTTGGAAAGTGGCCAAAATCCAACGTCTTATAGATGTCATAGTGGTAACATCCACACAACGTCAAGGTGTAATATTAAGATTAGATGTTGATATTTGGTTGATTTTAGGTTGGACGCTAGACATTGACGTCGGCCTGACATTGGGTTCTGACGTCAACACGATTTTTATTTCCAAACAAAATACAACGTTACCATGACGTTTGGGTACGTTGGGGCACAACATCAATATGACGTCATGATGACGTCCTGTGCAGGGATGATCCAATCAAAGACATGGCCATTTGATCAAATACATGAACAATAAATGATTGAACTGAGATTAAATCATTTCTAAAATATGAAGTAAAAGCATAATGGTCTGACTTTGTTTCTTAACCACAAGTAAAAAAAAAAAAAGCAATACTAACCCAATTTCCAAAGTGTAACATTCTGAAACACCTCTAACTGGGGTTAAAAGTGGTCTGTAGAGTGATAACAACCAGGGTTAAGTGCAATGTGAGAAGCCTCAATGCTAGTAGAGTCACATTTTCCCAATATTTATATATAAGTATATACAACTAGTAAACATAATTTCCAATAACATTCACAGACATGTCAAAAGTATTTTCTGTCACAAATGAAATGTTAAGTAGCTGTGGCAGTGGCTCACAAACCCTGTCTTTGGTTGAAACGGCCAACGTTGTTGAAGTCTGGCCTTGGTTGCCATAACTCATTCAGAATGGAGCGGCATTTCCTCCGTTCAGACAAGGCCGACATTATAACTCCTGTAAAACTTCAAACCCCCTTCCTGCCCTCACACACAGACCTGCATTGTGCCGGCGGGCCGAGTCTGGAGTGGAGCGGCCAGTCTGAAGTGCCCGAACTGCCAAGAACATGTGGAGCCTTTTCAGCAACTGCCATTCTATTCTCTGACCCAGGGAATTTTAGAGCTGCTGACTTGCCAAAATCCCTCGGCAAAACATTTGCTTTTGAATAATCAAAATCTAGAGAGGACATTCCAGAGCCACAGCGCTCGCCTGGGAAGATTTAGGGCAGGTACTTCAAGACTGTTGAATCAATGCACCGTTTCTCATCTTAAAAAGGTTTATGAGTGCTTCAATCAAAATTCCCATTCCCATCCCCATGGTACAGATTCATCTTAATGATTATGATATATCTTAATGATTTCATGGTTCGTATAGTAAGTATGTAAGCAAGTAAATAAATACATTTAAAGTATTACAATTTCATCTTGCTTAACCCTTTCACATGTATGATCACACCGGTGTGATCAGCCAAAAATTATGCTATATTAATGTGAGTATCCTCAGCTGTTTCCCATTTGCAGAAGAGGGTGAAGTCTAGATGGAATACAGCTGAGAATACTCACGTCATTCATTCATTCATTTTCTTTTCGGCTTAGCTTCTTTATTAATCTGGGGTCGCCATAGTGGAACAAACCACCAACTTATCCAGCAAATGTTTTACGCAGCGGATGCCCTTCCAGCTGCAACCCATCACTAGGAAACATTCATTTACCTATACCACATATTTTTGGAATTGTGGAGGAAACCGGAGCACACAGAGGAAACCCACGCGAACACGGGGAGAACATGCAAACTCCATACAGAAATGCCAACTGACCCAGCCAGGACTCGAATCAGCAACCTTCTTGCTGTGAGGCGGACGTGCTACCCACTGCACCACCGTGCAGCTCTGACACTCAAGTCAATATAGCATAATTTTTGTGACACTGTACAACAAATAATAATTTTACATTACCGTGAGGGTTGAGTTTAAGGTTGAGGTAAGAGTAGATGCTAATAAAATACAACTAATATAATTAATTGTATATATATAATTATAATATAATACATAATATAAATACTTTACATTAACCTCCGATCGCAGCTGTATAGCTTCTAGCAACAACGGCAGCGCCATTTCAGTATAGAAACATAAAAATTGATCTTGGTTTAAAATCACTTTCAACAGATTTCGTTTATGCAAGGCTTTTTTCCGTCCTCTCATCCCTCCTTCCCAGGAGCTGTTTTGCTTTGCAGAGATATTATTCAGCATGCTGAAGTGTATTTCTGCTGAGGTGTTATAAGCCTCCCTCCCCTGCTCTCTTTCAGTCTGCATTGGCCTACTTCCTCTCTGTCTGTGCATCTGCAGTAAAAGGTGAGGAAAATGGAAGCCTCACCTTGTGAAATATGGCATAATTTATCTTACATGAAGAGGTCATAGACTGATAATTACTTTTTTTTCATCTCTATAATTTACCAGGATGATGGCTCTTTTAATTTGCTAACCAATTCCAGCAAAGTTTGTATATGGTTAGGCAATATGAACTTACACTGTGTCACAATAGATTCTGTTATTTAGTGTGATAATGATAATGATGTTGATAATTCATATATATCCATAGCCCAGGCTCATTGGAAATGCATGCCTTGGTCTATGTTAAATACTTTGCTCCGAGTACATTTTGTTGAACATTTCAGAAGACAAATCCACTAGAGGGCGAAATATAAATTTTTGCGAATCTAAAATACATTACTTAGGGTACATTTTGAGACACATTTAATATACACAAGCTTCTGGTACATGTCCATGGGAATGCAGAGCTTGTCATACAGTTCACCTAAAAACCACTGACCTAAATTCTTCCCTAAACTCAACCAACTGTGTTTTCAAAAGCAAAGGTAAGAAAATAGTGTACTGCAACCACAGAGTTTTACCTTGATTTTACATTGCTTTTATATCTTTTGTGGAACCCTGCTGACCAGACTTGAACCCAAGCTCTCTGCATCCCAAGTACAAGTGAGCTATCTAGCAAACTGACCACTCCATAAAAGTTGCCCATATATAAAGACAGACAGCTGAGGCAAATGTATTCGAATACAAACCATAGACATTCTGTCAAGATGTTTTGTGATATTTATTTGGTTGTGCAAAGAACGGCACAAAAATAATGCTTTATTTTTTGATAATATGACCATGTAAATATAATTAGTGTGAAAAGGAACAAAAGTTGTTACCCTGTATCATAGATTTTTCCTAAAAACTGAAGTCAAATGTATGGTTTCACAAAAACTGTAAGCTAACGCAAGTATGTCCAATAAGCTTGTGCTGCCAAAAAGTTCTATATCTTTAGAGAGAAGGATTATGTTTACATTTTTAACCAAAAAATATAGTGTTTGGTGGGTCCACAATGCAATTTCTGTTTGGTTTACACTAAAAAGGATAGAGGAAGAAACAGGCATAAACTCCATAAAGGCATAAAAGAAGTAAAGACATATATAGCTGAGTAAAATAGAAACATTTCAATTGAACCAACATGAAGACAATGAACACAATTGTGGATATATAGGGCTTGTCCGCCATTCTTGGAGAAATATCACATTTAGTGATCATAAATATATGTAAACGACATTCTTTTTTAAATTTGTAATGTTTAAAACAGTTACGTATTAATTGTATTTTTCTTATTACAAATATTCGATAGTATTGTAGATGTATAGTCATTTTTTCCAGTAAATAACTTCTGTTTTCGCCTTCAAAACCCAAAGTGGCTTCATTATAACACATTAAGCTGTCATTTATCAACAATACGCTATTGACAATAAAAACACAAAAATGCTGATAACAAATAATCAAAACATATTGGACATTTAAGAAGCTTCGATTGCATTGCATATTTGTTCTGCAATAGTTGACAGGACTCAGTATATCGCAAACAAGATTTCACCATCTCTAGTGTGGTAAGCACTGCGGTTGCAGCATCCTTCATGTCTGCGGTTGTGCCGTGTGTTTTCCCAATGCACCAACTCTCCTGGTGACTGCAGGCTCTCCTCCATCTCTAAATGGATGTCGTATTTCACCTTGCACGCTGTGTCGCAGCCTCCACCCAGCCCTGAAAAACCTGCCGCTCTCCAAGTCATTAAAGCGACACGTTGCTGTTTCCCAGTCGAGTGGCTAAATCACTCTCACACCGCAGGCTGCTATGCTGGGATGAGTTACACCACCCGAGAGTGAAGGGTGGTGAGAGAGGAAGCTGCTGGTGATTAAGAGATTGCAGTCATTGGAACGACTAATTCTGATTCAGCGCTTTATTTGGTGCCCTCGCTCTTCTCCTTGAGCGAAGATGAGGTTGTATAACATCATGTCAGCGCTGCTCATCTAATGAGATTGTGGGAGATCAGTTTTCATCCCTTTAATAAACACATTATTTGGTTCTATCATCAAAAGCTCTTCATGATGGTTGGTAGTGTGGTGTGTAAATAAAGGGTTGGCAACAGACAAAGAAAGTACTCCCAGAGTGATATTGTGTTTTCACATATAATATAATATAATATAATATAATATAATATAATATAATATAATATAATATAATATAATATAATATAATATAATATAATAATATAGGGCGACATGATGGGGCAGTGGCTAGCACGATCACCTCACAGCAAGAAGGTCACTTGTTCGAGCCCTGGCTGGGTCAGTTGGCATTTCTGTGTGGAGTTTGCATGTTCTCCCCATGTTCACGGGGGTTTCCTCTGAGTGCTCTGGTTTCCCCCAAAGTCCAAAGACATGCTGGAAGGGCATTCGCTGCGTAAAACATATGATAAGTTGGCGATATATTCCACTGTGGCGACCCTTGATTCACAAAGGCACTAAGTCGAAAAGAAAATGAATGAATAATATGATATAATCAAACAATTAAAAACTAATTGAAACTATTAATAGAAGCTCAATGATGTTACAAGTGTAATGTTGTAAAATACATTTAAAGTAAAAAATTTTATTAAAAAATTTATTAAATAAAATTAATAATAAGAATTTAATAAACAATAAAAAAATTTGAATTTTATTAAATAAATTAAATTAGATATTAATTAAATAAATAATAAAAAAATATATAAATTAAATCAAACTAATTAAATACAAATAAAATCTAGTTAAGACTATTTATTCATTCATTAATTCATTTTCTTTTCAGCTTAGTCCCTTTATAGGATATATGCCGAAGCATGCTAATAGGACTTTTAATTTGCCAGTAACCTGGGTTAATCGTTTCCGGTGAAGTGTATGCCACTGCAAAATTGGCGCGTTTAAGGTCTGTTTTCTTTAAAAATCAGCGATCTCCACTGGCTGAGGGATATCCGATATAAAGTGGGTCTCAGATTGTACAAGAAGCACTGCATTAAATTAATTTTTTTCCCGCCATGTCTTTATAATATGAACATATATTTTACCCCAGTATATTCAATGGAGCTTCTGCGCTAGCCTGCCGATTCTGACGGGCGCGTGCAAGTAAACAGCTTTTTGTCTCGTTTTACGCTTGAGCAACTAAATGAATGCCAAAGTCTGTTTAACTGATTGTATTTGAATTACATTACAACATCGATTCTGTAAAAGGAACCGTATAAAATGGAAAAAAAACTCACAATAACCGGTCACCGGAAGTTTATCAGTATGGGAAACACACTACCTCGGCATATACCCTATTAATCAGGGGTCGCCACAGCGGAATGAACTGTCAACTTATCCAGCATATGTTTTACGCAGCTGCAACCCATCACTGGGAAACATCCATACACACTCATTCACACACATACACTACGGACAATTCAGCCTACCAAATTCACCTACACCACATGTCTCCGCACAAGGAGGAAACCCACGCGAACACTGGGAGAACATGCGAACTCCACACAGAAACGCCAACTGACCCAACCAAGGCTCGAACCAGCGAACGTGCTACCCACTGTGCCACCGTGCAGCCCAAACTATTAATATATTATGTAAATAAATAGATGAATATTGCTCCAATGGCTTTAAGAGTTTCACATCAGAAAATAACAAATATAAAAGGCCTGCAGATCTTCAGATCCTTGAAAACAAGCAGACTTTTATCTTCAGATCAAATGTTATTTAACCCGCTTTATCCCTACTGATGCAGAAAGCTCCCAGTACAATCATGAAAAAGCGAACTTAGACAGCATTTCTAGTGAATTTTGTCAGCAATTCAAAGAAAAGCAAGCCTGAAATGACATCTAAAATAGATCTTGACCCGTTTTTTTAATTGTGCATGAAAGGCATGCTGATTTATGGCTTGCACTGCAACTTCTGCAATCCTATACAAACTTTTCAGATCTGCTGCAATTCCTTTCATCGCACCTTTCTTTTTTTTTCTTTCTTGCTGGGGAATGTCTGGTGCTGTTCTAGTTCCTGCAGCCTCCAGGCAGAGAAAGCTGCAATGCAGGAGGGAGCGATTGGGACACATTGTTCTAGAAAACGCATTGCCTGTTCCTGTGCATTTGATGAATTAGCAGCAACATAAGGTGAATGCAGGTGTTTCAAAACACCTTTGCATATAAAGAGCAATGCCAGATTTTTTTGTTGCATCAGTACGTATTCACAACATTTACATGGAAAAAAGACAAAGGTGATGCAATATCACTGTGCAAACCTTGCCTTTTTCACTGCAAGAATAACCATCTGCAAAGCTGTCAGCTGTAGTTCAAGTAAGCTATTTGAGGAGAAATAAATCTTCCCCTTGGGTTTAATCAGGGGTGGGTTGAGATATGTGCTAAAGAAAACTGAACAGCCATTTGTGCCTGCGGCTGGAGGCATTATTATATTTGACATACTGAGGGAATCAATCTGGCAATAGCAGTTGATGAGAGCCACTGTCAAGTCTGAATACCCAGACCACTTGCTAATGTTTCTAAAAGATTTTGACTAAAATGCTCACAACACTGATACAAGTGTGACTAAAATAGTCACAAAAGGGATTAAATAAAATTGGCAATATTTTAAATCAGTTCATGAAAGTTGTGTGTATATCTATATGCCGTTTTGCCAGATGTCTTAAAGGGATAGTTCACCCAAAAATGAAAATTTCCCATTAATTTGCTAACTTAACTTACGAGTTGGCCCAGTAGCTCGCCACATGTGTTAGCAGACTTGAGACGCAGAGAGGAGTTGACGAAGATGACAGGGTTCAAGATCGGTGAAGAACGATTCCAGAAAGCAGGTAAAACAAAAACAAAAGGCAAAAAATAAAATGAACAAGTAAATAATAGGGTGAGAATGTGGTAAGATCTGAAAACGTAATAAAAATCAGGCGGTCGCGAGGGCTTTTCTTTTTTTCTGAATTGCTATTGAAAACACTGTTGGTAGGGTTTGGAGAAGGGGGTGGGCGCTGGTCAATTGGTGCTTTTGACAACACTATCGGTTGCATTTAGGGAAGGGGGTGGGTGGGCGATATCAGTCAGTTGACAGCGGCCTCTGGTGTATATACGCAAGAACAGCAGGCGCGAATGGCACCTGCGAGAAAAATTTAAGATCTGAAAAAGTGTACACAGTGGCCTCTGGTGCATTCACAAAAACTGCAAAAAAAAACAAAAAACTGCAAAAACGTTGCTCCTGGGATGTATTTCACAATCTCCAAAAATGTATACAGGGGTACGTATCAATAATGAGCCTGAGTTGCATTTAATGGCAAAATATGGCATATAATAAAATAAATAAGTCCAAATCAATAGCTATGGTTTCTAATGACACACTGAGGTCTTGTGAACCAAAACAATCATTCCATGTAAGAAACTGAACCTTATTTACAAGATTATTAGCTTTAATCCACAGCCTCATCAAACATTCATTCATTCATTTTCTTTTCGGCTTAGTCCCTTTATTAATCAGGGGTCGCCACAGCGGAATGAACCGCCAACTTATCCAGCATTTGGTTTATGCAGCAGATGCCCTTCCAGCTACAACCCATCACTGGGAAACACATACACACTTGTTCACACACACATACACTACGGACAATTTAGCCTACCCAATTCACCTGTACCGCATGTCTTTGGACTGTGGGGGAAACCGGAGCACTCGGAGGAAACCCACGCGAACGCAGGGAGAACATGCAAACTCCACACAGAAATGCCAACTGACCCAGCCGAGGCTCGAACCAGCGGCCAGGGCTCGAACCTACTGCGCCACTTCGTCGCCCCTCATCAAACACATATCCACAAATGCAAATGAAAGTCAGTTTGTAGCCCTGTTGCTCTGATGACAAAATCGCGTTGTTAAGGTCAAACTCGTCACTGTTCCTTTACACTCTAAGGACATGCCTTTGACCCCGACAACACACCTCATTTTTTTGGGAAATTTTCATTTTTTTGTAAACTATCCCTTTAAGATCTCCTAACTGTGTGCCAGTGTTCACTGTGCACAATAAGAAAGGCATGGAGAGTCATGGACCTGGAAAATTGAAAATGAATCTGTACTATTGAGTCTAGCAAAAAGATTTACAAAATGGTTTCAAATAAATGTAAATGGCGCAATGATTAAACGCAGCAATAAAAAGACCAAATAACTAAAATCAGAGTCATGATGTCTGATTATGAACAAATGGCTTTTCTGAACCAGAGGATGCAGTCAAAATGATTTATGAACAGGCCTAAAACTTACTTGTGAGTAAAGCGTTTTGAATCAGATTTGGTTATCACGATCCCTCTCCACTACACTTGCTTTCATCACAGCATATGGCAGTGACTGTTTAATAAGTTAAAAGTAAAAAGAACTGAAGGACAGCCTTCTTTATTAAGCTATTCTGTAATTTGGCAAGAAAAACCAAGTCATTTGGCTTCTAATTTTTACAACCCAATGTCTCCATAGTGACATTTTTTTCTTCTTTTTCCTCCTTGTTTATGAACAATTGAGCGAGACCCTCCCTCAAAAAGTAACTTCAATGAATCTCCTCAGAATCTGTAAAAACACAGCAGGGTATTTAGCACTTCATAACATAAATACATAAATAATCAGATTTAGAAATGCTAAATATCTCCAGATTTTGCACATAGTGGCAAAAGTCAGTTTAGAGTACTACAAAACCTGATTACCCTGCTGTGATTATGGTAATTATGGTAATGCTGGAATGTTTCCTTGTGAATAACTACTTAGTTAATAAGGGAATTCAATATTTTGGACTTATTGTGAAAAGGATGTGTTGTTAGCCTATGCTGAAGCCAGCGATAATGCAGCCGAACACTGACAATTTACAGTTTATTTGCATGTAGTGTTAAGTTTCCAGAGGCAGCTACCCGACTGCACGTAAAGTTGTTTAAAAGATCTCTTGAGATCCGTTTGACTTCCAAAGAATTCTCACTCTCACTGCCTGACAGCTTAGCTTCGCTTCCCGATGATTGGAAATGTGAGATTCAGTTTTCAATTGGAGAATCAGCATGTGTCTGCATAGCATTTGACCTTTTCCAAAACTGTCAGCCGGGCATCGACAGACTCTACATTCATCCATTTCAAGATAGTTTGTGTGGTTTAGGAGAATGGGAGTGGTGGGAGAGGATTATGGGGGACCCCTGTGTTGCAAAGGCAGGATATTGGATCCGCAGGAGGGGTTTTGTGTGACCGTCTGAGGTAGACCAGTTGGAGGAAAAAAAGGGGAAATGAATTTATTTTGCTATTAATAATTTTTAAGGGTTAGTTCACAAATAATGAATTCTGCTATTAATTACTCACCCTCATGTCGTTCCAAACTGCTAGGGCCCTTGTTTATCTTCGATTTTATTCTCCATAGATAAAAACAGTCACAAGAAACCTAAAAAATGGTTCAAAACATTCCACCAAGTGTAAATTACTTTGTTTGCCTTTGACTTGACTTGTGACTTGTGCTTTTACTGGATTCAATATGTAATTTTGACATTATAAATGAGCACCCTGATCTAATACGATCTAATACAGTTTTTTGGATGTTTTTGGATCTTTGTATGACTACAGTCAAATCACTGAAGTCACATGGAACGTTTTGACAATGTTTTTGTCATTGTCTATGTCTATGGAGGATGAGAGAGCTCTTGGATTTCATCAAAAATATCTTAATTTGTGTTCCAAAGATTATCGACATGTCTCAGGGGATTGAAAAGACATGAGGGTGAGTTTTATATATATATATATAAGAATCAGAAAATGAAATTCAATACCTTTTAAGTCCTTTTTTAACACTCCTTCCATACATTTTAAGACCTCATCGATGACATTTTAACTTACAGTATATTTACAAAATACTGACTGTAAGAAACGAATCCTAAACTAAAACATTATTCATATACTAAATAAAAATGCTAATCCAGCAGGTAGCGTCTACAGTACAGCAGGAATAACAGTGTTTCCCTAGTTACTGCAGTAAACAAAGCAGCATGATGTCAAATCGACCAGGATTTGATCAATTTCTGAAAAACTACACAACATCCCAATATTCGAAGATTACATTTAGGCGAACTTCAGCATACTGATACAAAATTTTACCTTGTAAAACAGCATTTAAGACTTTTTAATACTTTTTAAGGGCCTTAAAATTCTCTAAATTAATTTATCAACTTTTTAAAAACCCACGGACACCCTGATACAGTTCTGTCATCCATCTTTGTTGTTTTACTCTTCCAAATCTACAAATTTAACATGCATTTGTTGTGTACACTGAGACTATAAGAGCACCATAACGAACATGAACTTTAAAAACCATTTTCAAAGGTTTTTAACAACGGTGTCATGTAAAATGAATAGCCAAAACTTTTCTAAAATTAGTTTTAAGTTGTGTAAAAAACCATGTTGTTTTGTATATCCAACAAAATTGTAATTATATTATCAAAACCTTAATATAACAAAGCTAAGAAATAAGAAACTAGCTAAGAAATCACAAAAATGTAATGGCATTTCTCTCAAATTACTCAACATTTAAGTCAAATTGATTTAAAGACATTATTACTTCAAAAAAAAGGTCACGTGATCTGTTTTTCAAAGCAAACTGGTCATTTCTAACTACTTATTGATGCAAGATAAACGTACATGCAAGTCCATTCCAGAGCAATTGAGTCAGACTGAAAAACGTGGCAAAGCTTTTGAAGAAGCAAGTGAGGGAGGAGAAAGATCTCCATTTATATTCCACATTAGCTGCTACAAAGCAAACACAGCTCAGACCAACCCATAGTTTTGCTGACCGACGGTTGAGACTGAGCTCTGTCCACTGTTGCACCATTCACCAAAGTGTTATGTACAGCTCCATGATGTATTCGATTGTTTCTAGCCATTGTACATGGTTGTCTCCTGTTGCGATGGAAACGGTGCTGACGGGCTCGGGGGCCGCCGAGAGCAGAGGTCAGTGGCAGGATGCCAAAATCCCCCCAACAGGCGTCATTAAACAATGCAAAGTGGACACAGCGTGAGTCTGGGGCTCCAAGAGAAAGGCCTGCATTGATGCGCTGCGCATGTATTCAGCTACTGCGCTCGTAAAAAAAACACAATATCTGTTCCACTGTAAGATATTGTAGGAAGACAATGGCTGCTCTCTGTGTTTGCAGCCACACCCTTTCCTTCTAGTCGCTTGAGGAACTACAAGGATGGAGGATCTTGGCTCTTCTGAGCTGAATAAATAAGATTGGGCCATATGACGGATATTCCTGCAGTAGAGGGGTCATGTTATCAGAGAGGCCTTGAACAGGGGAGCGGCAGCCAATGCAAACAAAGCATAAGCTAACCTTTCTATCTTCTACCATGAAACTCCACAGTCTCTTCCATCACCCCTATCTTTGTGGATCTGCAGCGCTCGCAGGATCAGTTTGTTATTGAAGCCAAGGGCATAGGCTCACCTAATAAATGCTGGGTTAGGGTTTCCCTGTACTGGCCAGAGAATATAGAAGAGGATGAGAGAAAGCGAAAGGTGTTTGTTGGCTCCTACTTTATGCTTTGTGTTCCCTTCATCGGCTGCTTAATTATTGATGCACTCGTCACATAGCTGAGGGCGACAGAAAATGTACTTCCAGTGAGTAAGATCAGCCAAGCACACACCTAATATTGAGCTTTCTTAAGCAATTAATACAACATATATACGGTTTATATATAACATACATACATAATTTGTGTAATATAATATGATATAGTGTAATATAATTTTTGTATACTCACTTAAACTTTTCAAAATAGAATTATATATGTAAATAGTGTTCAGAATTAAGGAATACAACTCATTTAAAAATGAATATTTTTATAAATTTCAGTGAATATATGAAATATATTTGGATGCATTTGAACAAAACAGATTTATTAAATGGATATATTTATTAAAATAACATTTTAGTCACCGAACATCTTTAGAAATACAAAAATAATACATTTAAATTAAAGCAAAATAATGTAAAAAAAAAAAAACTGCTAGATTTCAATTAAATTGAATATATTTTTTGCTTCTCTTCAATTTTTATATTATTTACATTTTCATTTAATATTTTTCTCATGTATTAACATATTTTTCCCATATATCAACATTTAAAATTTGGGTGTACTAATTTTGGACCGTTACATAAATTAATTTGTTAGATTAGCTCCAGATTTGGCTTTAGTACTGTAATGTGAAGGGGAGACAGTGACAAGGAAGTGAAGATCGAAAATGAAGGTTTATTACACAGAGATGGTCAAGCAAGCAACGGTCAACGCAGGGGGAATTGCATCGTAATGTTCACAGTAACAGATAAACAAGACTCAGCCCTGATGCGTGTGTGTGTATTGTTTTTTAAAGTCCATATAATCAGTCCTTGACAATCCTCAGGCTGTGTGTGTGCGTGCAATTAGCAGAATCGGGAACAGGTGCGTGTGAGCGGTGCATGACTGGATCTGTAGTTCATATAATGGCGGATTTGTAGTTCTATGGCAATCTGCATGTTTTCCAGCAATCTGCAAGGATTAGATCGCTGGTGATTGTGACAAGTACGGACTAAACTAATACACTAATACACAAATATGATACTGTATAGCACCCAATAGAAAATATTAATTAAAGGGATTTATTTGTAAGGGCTGTACTCATAAACAGACTCTCAATATTATATGTATATATCAAATTCCTATTAATATTTATTTTAATACATTTTATTTTTTTACATTTTTATGTCGATAAAAATATACATGCATAATATATAACATCATACACATGTGTTTTATAACTATAGACTCCTGTTGATTAAGCCATATTTGTAGCCTTTTAATTATTTAGATGTTAACCAACGGAGCAAAGACAAGAGAATTACACAGTCTATTGAGTACATGTTATTTCTTCTAATAGATCAACAGAGCATAACCACCAGGGAGCAGAACCAGCTATCCATATCAGAGGTGATGTGAAAAAGGAAGTCACATTGAGTGATGGTAGTAAACACTGAATAGGACTAATTGTCTGCAAACCATTTGAGCTGTCAAGATCAATCGTGCATAACGACTGAAAGGGTCAATTTTAGACTGCAAGCCAGGTCACCAAAGACAACATTCACAAGAATCACAACTGTTTCCCTTCATGTGTCGTACTAAATCTGCATTTACTTCATTCATTGAATAAATCACACCTTTAATAAATAGTTTTAATTGGCAATATATTTACTACTCTCTGTTTGGTTGTTGCCTGCAAGAGTTGTTGTCTTGTTTCTAGTCCAAAATATCAAAAAAAAATCTTAAACCAAGAAGCAATTTCTAGAAAACCAAAAAATAATTTTAACATATTTCTGAAAACAAGACAATATGTTTTGCTTGCCTTAAAAATGCTTCTTGATTTAAGATGTTTTTAAATACTTGCACTAGAAACAAGACAAAAACTCTAGTAAATGCAGTAAAATGCATTTTTGCAATGTAATGTCAATGGTTGTTGCTTAATGGACCCTTTTCACAAGTTATAACGGTCATCAGCATATTAAATCCTTAAAAATTTTTAGTTACTTTTTTTAAATGTATGTACATTTATATGTATGTATTATATCTTTACATCAACAGCAAAAAAAAAAATAATAAATTAGCGCTTGTGCGAGACATTTGTAACGCAGAGTGTATGGGTCTGTGAATTTGACGTTATTCTCTCTTCTGGCCGCCATTATCAGTCTTACACTATTTTTTTCCCTTTTTTTTTTTGAAATTCTTGATGAAACCATCATATAGTTTTTCTTTTATTATTACAGAAAATAATATTGTAAAAAATATAATTGTTGTACTCTCCTATTCACATCGCTCTAGGTTTACCCAACTATGGCGACTTCTGCTACTGAGAAACCTGGAAATGTGAAAAGTGTCCATATGTTGCGCTAAATAGTTGCCCTGTGTCTCATCTGGTTGCTAGTTGATAGCAACATTTCTAAAAGTTGCCTGGCAACATTGCTCTAAAAGTTGCCTCATGTATTATCACCTAGAAGCAGGAGCTGGAAGTGCTAAAAAGCTAACTTGATTCCATATTTTTGGATAAAAATTGACATTATAGTTCCTCCACTATTCTTCCACCATCAATCCACAACCTTAGTTTTATTTTAATGTTAAAAACTTGTACCTACAACTTAGACTGAGGGTTAGTAAATCACCATCAGTTTGTATTTATTGGGTGAGCACTTTAATTTTCACTTTTGGGTGAAAAGCAAGATCCAGAGTACAACGGAAAATATAATCTTTTTATTTATTTACAAAGCAGCAAACTACAAACTGTGAAATATGATAACTTACTTCCACCTGCAAAGATAAATGATTCATTTTTTGATGCAGTAGTTGTGCACAAAAAAATCATCTCAAACATAATAAACTTGAGTAAATGAAAACAAAATATTTAATTGCAGTATATTTTTAGATAAGGTGTGCAAAAGCTGACATTGTTTGCTGGATAATACTCTATATGTACATGAATATACACTGACCACTAGGAAGATACAAACTACTGATCAGCTGTAACATGTCTGCTATTTCCTGACAAAATAATCTTTGCTTCAAAATGGCAGGCTGGGGAGGAAGAACACAGCGATCCCAGCATGGATTCCTTTTTTTTCTGGACCATCTTTAAATGTTACTTTTATCTGAAGAACATTAAAGAGAGGCAGGAATCCCATCCAACCAGGAAGCTGTTTGATGTCGCTGAGCTCAAACGCTACAACTGTTTCTGAACTTTAGAGCTGCAGTCAGCGATCCTCTGCCTAAAGACTACATAAAACTACACAACCGACTGCCTTTAAGTCAACTAAATTAACTCTCATTAAATTTCATACCTGAGCACACTGGTTATGGTTTTCTTTTCTTTTCTTTTTTTTGAAAATGAGCAATATCAGTTGTCATTATACTTTTTTTTTAGAAATTAGCCATAAATCTGGATAGCAAAACCAAAACCTAAAAAACGAATCAAATAATAATAATATAAATAACAAATTAAAAATAAGTAAAACATCAAATATAGTTCTAAATTAATTAAGGTAAGAATTTGGTTATAAAAACATCATGCAATAAAAATACACATATATATTACCAATTAATTTTGACATCCGTAATATATATATATATATAAATTAATTGTTTCTTCGGTGCACCGCGATGCAGACACGGACAATTTGGTATCAGTTCAGTAATAATCATAACCGGTTATTATGTACTGACGTCATTTATCTCATATGCGCTATGTCGCCGTAGCTTACTATGGCGAAGGAGGCGAGCGCGAGTATTTACAACGCTCCAACTACTTAAAAACGCAGAAACTGTGCATAATTTCACTGCGTGTGTATTTGCTGGATCAGTCTTTCACTGACACTTACAGCAGAAGACTATTTCACTGCGATTGAGAGAATGAAAGTAAACTCTATTTCTCTCTCTCTCACTGTGGCCCATTTGACCTGCTGGCATGACTTTTCCTCTCTTCTTGGCTGTTACAGCGATACTTCTGGATACAGACACGAGCGCTTGTCTGCAGAGCGAGTTTTCTCCACCGCATCTATCATGGATCAGCTGTGATCGTCGTTGCCATTTTATCATTGTCACCCATCTGTGAAGAGCGCCAGCGCGCAAGAGCCAATCGCAGCCCTTTCTGTTGAGCGTGTGACCAATCAAAGGTGTGTAAGAAAGAACTTGCTAGACAAGGCTCAGAAAGCTAGCGAGATATTTATATTTGTTTATTGGCTATAAATGCTTGTGTTGTTTAAAGGTACAGTTTATATATCTGACTGTTTGTATTAAAGTACAAAATTTTACTACAAATAGTATATAAATATAAATATATCTACACATTTTAATGTAAGAATTGCTGTGCTGTGAAGAAAATATAAAACCGTGTATGAAAAGCATCGTCAATGCACAATGCAGATATCGAATTGAACCGATGATATATAATATATATAAACATTAAGCTATTATTATTTAATTAAGCTGTTATTATTAATTATTAAGCTCAAATGGAATTATTATTAATATAATAACAGATTTCTAGCTCCCCTCATGTATATTGTCCAACTAATAAAAGAGACCAAAAAAAGCAAAAAATAATTAAATTAAATTAAATTAATAATTTAAAAAATAATTAAAATTAAATAAAATTTATAATAAAATAAAATAAAATACATTTTAATTAAATAAAACTTATAATAAAATAAAATAAAATAAAATTAAATTTTAAATAAAATTAAAAATAACACAAAACAAAAAACAAAGTTAATTAAATTAATGAATTAAAATAAAATAAAATAAAATAAAATAAAATAAAATAAAATAAAATAAAATAAAATAAAATAAAATAAAATAAAATAAAATAAAATTAACAGAAGATACTTTGTTTAATCCCCACAATCAAAATTTTGGCTGGAAATTTTTGTAATTACTATGTATAAATCGCTAAGCTGCAATAAAATCATGCTAATCACATCAAACGAAACATGTTTATGACTATTAATCCATTCGTTCAACAAAAGGCCTCTGTGTTTCTTCCCATGATTTTGTTACACTGACGGATTCAGAGTCTGTGCTTGAGGGAGACACATTATCATGCTATAAATTATACTGTGAGCTCCTGCGAGTTATTATGTGACAAAATCATATAACACTACGAGAGATTTCTGTCCTTTCTGCATTCCTATGTGGGGTCGATTGGCCGGGCCCCCTTAGTGTCAAGAGTAATTACTTCCCACTCGAATGGGGCCTTTGTAAAGTGGCGGGGGTAAAAAAGCAACTTGTGGAGAGGGAAAGAAACTGAGGGAAAAGACAGAGACGGAGCACGTGTTTACATCTGTGGAGAGGCAGTGTAAGCATATGCGAGATTTTGGGTGCCTTGAGTTGTTGCAGAATAAGCTTAACGTAAGCACATGAGCTTTTAAGTTTATGTCTGAGCGCCAGTATGCGTCTATAATGTTTCAGAGGTGTGAAACATTTATGGAAAAATAAGATACAATGGGAAACGCACACTTATAATCTGTGCAACTAATCAGGAAGCGTTGAACATTAAGAAATCTTCATGCAAGCATCATGTATCACCTCTGAAGGCTTTCTGTGTTTATTAATAATGCCTTCAGGTCATGTTTGGGATGACTGAATTTATCCATATTGCTAGTGAAGGATATCAGATGGAAAAGCATCCATGGGAAACCGGTATTAAAAGATAATATTGCTGAAAATATTGAACTAAACTGCCAAATAGAGGAATAAGTATATGGCCTTTAACGTGCCAATGGATTTACATTTGATCACTGAAAACATTGGCATGTGTGAGTGTTTCATTGTATGAGCTCTGTATTTATGGATCTCTTAACTGTGGACTATTGTGCCTAGTAAACCAGCAGCAACAACAATAACTGATGTCATAATGTCGATAGTTGATAGTGAGTCTGAAAAGGAGAAGAAAACTGGTCAGATGCATTAAAAATAACTTTGCTAGCAGAATATGATATTTTTTTGCATATTAGTGGGTTAAAATGCACAGTATTTTCCAAATTAAATACTGCAGCTTTAACGTACTAAACAGAAGAAAACTCATGTGGAATCAACAACGGATATATATAGTTTCAGTAGTCATGTCAAAGCAGTAAGTAAATCAGCATACTATCATCTAGATAACATTGCATGAATTAGATGCTTTGTTTCCATTGAGAACTTAGAGAAACTTGTTCATGCTTTTACCACCAGCAGGGCGGATTACTGTAATGGACTCCTCAGATCTTTAGGATCATATAAAATAGTAATTCCAAGGGTTCAGTCCAAGCAGGGTGAATCGGCCTTCAGCTACTATGCCCCCCGCTGCTGAAATCAGCTTGCAGAAATAGTCAGATGTGCTCCAACATTAGGCACACTCAAATCAAGACATCTGTTTAGCTGTGCCTTTAATGAATGGGTACTGTGCTACGTCTGACAGATACCACTTTTGTCTTTCTTTTCTTTTTCATTTCTTCAAAACCTGTTCTAATACATTTTAATCTGTTTTTAATCATTTTTTTATTCTTTGTTGTTTTTTTTTCTTACACTTGTATATATATATATATATATATATATATATATATATATACATATATAAACAAAACTATCATGAGCAGATTTACCGCAGGTTCTAGTTTCATATGTTTTTACTGAATCGATGGAGGTTTGTAAGTATTTAATGTTATATTTATTTTGGAATTTAAGTAAAATGATATTATGTTGACTCAAATGGAGTAAATTCATAGTAGTCATGAATAAACATTTTCAAACTTAATCAGTTTCCTCGACCAGTCTGAGTTCCCTTAACTTGTTGGGATTTCCAGTGTGGCTTTCAAGTTCCAGGTTTCTGAGAACTTCAGCTCCAGTAAAAGAAAATGTAATATTTGGCTTCTTTATTTTTTCCAAGAAAAAAAAGAAGATAGGCAGCTTGCAAAAATACTACGTGTTTGCAGCCAGACTATAATTTAACAACAGGTTTATACATGTTTGGGTTTAAAACGGGATAAATTGTTATGATGTTATAATTGGTTCTGTCAAAGCAAAACTAAATTTGTTAATAAATCTGTCCCCTTTTTGGTCATGTTTGTACAATGGCAGCAAAATGATTCATTTTTAAAACTTATTAATAATCAGACCATTGTTTAGTCCAATTGTTTATATGCATTTCAAAGAATTGTTTAATAAATTAATAATTATCTTTAGCAAGTGTTATGAAGCGGACAGGAGACAGAGGTAAGGAAACGTTAGGGTGTTTATTAAATGACAACAAGGAGCACATGAAGGATAGCCAGGAGGATCAGGAATGATGTTGGGGTCTTTTCCTCCGTGGCTGGGTAACAGGAATACACGAGGATGGACAGCACACACCAGATACAGCTGACAGAGGATGACACAGACTTGGAAGGACTGGAAGACAGGACGATTCGGGAGGACCAGGAAGACTAGGAGGAATACAAAGAGAACAGGTAAGTAAATCGTTTGTTTTAGCTGAGGATGACTACGCTGAGTGGTCGCTCAGTTGTCCGCTTTCGTCGAGACGAGCCCGGACAATGAGCGACTGGAGTGCTGTGCTTTTATCTGGTGCTCGTGAATGTGATGCAGCTGTGTGCTCATTAGAAGTCAGGTGATGGTGATCTTCGTGAGTGGGGGTCGTGAGAGCCTGACCAATCCATGACAGTACCCCCCTCCCCAGGGCCCGCTCCTGAGGGCCGACACCTCCGACGCCGTGGTGGTCTCCCTCTGCCTCTAGGCGCTGGGAACTCAGGGTGGCTCTCATGAAACTCCACCATGAGACTAGGATCGAGAATATCAGCTCTGGGAACCCATGTCCTTTCTTCGGGGCCGTACCCTTCCCAGTCCACCAGGTACTCCAACTGGCCACCACGACGTCGGGAACGCAAGATCTCCTTCACTGCGTAGACGGCTCCTTCTTCTAGGAGCAGTGGAGGAGGGGGTTCCTCTTCGTGGTCAGGCTCTGTGGAGGGAAGAACAGGATCGTGATAGGGTTTCAGGAGTGATACGTGGAATGTAGGGTGAATACGGTAGTGAGAGGGTAATTGTAGTTTGTAGGTGACGGGGTTAACCTGTTCCACGATGGTGAAGGGACCAACAAATCGGGGACTTAACTTGCGAGAGGGCAGTCGCATGCGTATGTCCCGGGTGGATAGCCACACCTTTTGTCCGGGTGTGTATCTGGGTTCTTCAGACCTTCTCCTATCGGCGGTTACCTTGCTTCGACGGACTGCCCTCTGCAGATGTTGATGAGCCTCGTCCCAGACTCTCTCGCTCTCCCGGAACCAGTGATCCACTGCGGGGACATCAGATGGTTCGCCATCCCAGGGAAAGAGCGGTGGTTGGAAGCCCAGGACGCACTGGAATGGCGTGAGTCCGGTGGAGGGTTGCCGCAGTGAATTTTGGGCATATTCTGCCCAGCCCAAATACTGGCTCCAGGAGTTCTGGTGACCACTGCAGAAGGTCCTCAGGAACCGTCCCACCTCCTGAATCTTCCTCTCTGTCTGCCCGTTGGTTTGGGGATGATATCCAGAAGAGAGGCTGACGGCCACACCTAGGAGCTTGAAGAAGGCTTTCCATAGACGTGAGATGAACTGTGGACCTCTGTCCGACACAATATCTTCTGGAATACCAAATGACCTGAAGACTTGATTAAAGATATTGTCGGCAGTTTCAAAGGCTGTGGGAAGACCTTTCAGAGGGATTAGTTTGACAAACTTTGAGAATCTATCTACTATGACTAGAATACAGGTATTACCTTCTGACGAAGGGAGGTCAGTGATAAAGTCCACTCCTAGGTGTGACCAGGGACGGTTCGGAATCGGCAAGGGATGGAGCTTTCCAGCGGGTAGATGACGTGGGCTCTTGGATTGGGCACAGTCCTTACAGCCCTGAACATATTGCCTCACATCCCTTGCCATGTTTGGCCACCAGAATCGTTGGGATACTAGCGAGAGAGTATTGTTGATCCCTGGATGTCCAGTGCCTAGCGAGGTATGTAAGGAGTGGATCAGATCTACCCGGTGTTCAGGTGGTATGAACTGCCGATGAGGAGGGCATCCCGGCGGAGCAGGGGCTTCCGGAGTGGCAACGACTGGAGGAGCGTTCCAGGTGATCGGACAAATGGAGATGTGTTCGGGAAGAATCTTCGTTGGGAGTTCTTCATGATCGTGATGCTCGTGTAAACGAGAGAGAGCGTCTGCTCTTAGATTCTTGGGTCCTGGACGATAGGAAATGGAGAAATCAAAACGTGAGAAGAAAAGTGACCATCTGGCTTGACGTGGACATAGTCTCTTGGCCTCTTTGATGTATTGGAGGTTTTTGTGATCTGTGATCACCTGGAACGGATGTTTGGCTCCCTCCAACCAGTGACGCCACTCCTCCAAGGCTAGCTTGATTGCTAGAAGCTCCCTGTCTCCTATACTGTAATTCTGCTCCGCCGGGCTCAACTTCCGAGAGAAATAGGCACAGGGATGCAGTCGGGGCGGTGTATCATGATGTTGAGATAATACTGCCCCGACGCCGGTGGTGGATGCGTCCACTTCCACCACGAAAGGAAGATTTGGGTCAGGATGAGTCAGGAGTGGGGCCCTTGTGAACTCCTTCTTAAGAAGGCGGAAGGCTGCGGCTGCTTCTTTGGTCCACTCCAGTCCTTTGGGTTTACCCTTGAGGAGATTAGTGAGAGGTGATGTAATCCTGCTGTAGTCCTTGATAAACCGTCTATAAAGTTAGCAAACCCAAGAAACCTCTGGAGCTCCTTAATGGAAGTGGGTTCTGACCAGGATAGAACAGCCTCAATTTTCTTCCCATCCATACGTATACCGGTTTGGTCAATGATGTATCCCAAGAAATGAATCGACTTCTGGTGGAATGAGCATTTCTCCGCTTTGAGGTAGAGGTGATGTTCTCTCAATGTGTGTAGGACCTCCGCAACGTGTTGGCGATGTTCGGCCTCACTCCGGGAGTAAATGAGGATGTCATCTATGTACACTATTACACAGTGGTGAAGAAACTCCCGGAGGACTTCATGAATGAAGTTTTGGAATACGGAGGGGGCATTGACCAGACCGTAAGGCATGACCTCATATTCATAGTGGCCAGTAGGGGTCACGAATGCTGTCTTCCATTGGTCCCCCTCACGTATTCTTATCAGATTATACGCGCTGCGGAGGTCCAATTTAGTGAAGACTTTAGCTTCTCGGAGCTGTTCCAAAGCGGCTGGTACCAGAGGAAGGGGATATCGGTATTTTACTGTACCGTTATTTAGGACCCTGTAGTCGATGCATGGACGCAGCCCTCCGTCCTTCTTGGCCACAAAGAAGAAGCTTGAGGCGGCTGGTGATTTTGAGTGACGTATGTACCCCTGACTCAGAGCCTCCCTTATGTAATCTTCCATTGCCTGATTCTCTGGAAGCGAGAGCGGGTAGATCCTACCTCTTGGCAACTGGGCATCTGGAACTAGGTCGATCGCGCAGTCCCATGGCCGATGCGGCGGTAGCTGGGAAGCTCTCTTGGGGCAGAAGACATCTTGAAAGGAGCTGTACTCCTTAGGAATGTGGATAGACTGCTTCTCAGGAGGGCTCTCGACCGATGTTGCAAACAAAGAAATGTGGTTCCGACCTTGAAGAGGGAGATTTGGAAAACAGGCAGGTGTACATCCAGATCCCCATTTCTTTATCTCTCCTGTGCCCCAAGAGATGATGGGATCGTGCTTCACCAGCCACGGGCGCCCTAGAATGATGTCCATATTTGCACCCTCCAGAACCAGAAATTGAATCCTCTCTTGATGTAACAACCCCACTTGAAGAAGGATGTCTTCGCATTGTCGATGGATACGGGTCGAAGATCGAGTGCACTGGGTTATCGGTTGTATCTGGTATATATGCGAGGACGCCTCAGTACGGAGGTGGAGTTGACGACAGAGGGATTGGGAGATGAAGTTCCCTGCTGACCCGGAGTCGATGAGGGCTGTGACAAGGAGAGAAATAGAGGCAGTAGTTATTTGTACGGTGGTAGTAAGTGGTTTACATTGTTCAATATTCGTACTGAATACACTCACTGAAGTCCGAATGGGACGAAGGGGACACTCCATACGGGTGTGTCCACTGACACCGCAGTATAGACACAGACCCCGGGTCAGCCTCCTCTGTCGTTCCGCTGATGTCAGTCTTCCAGACTCTATTATCATGGGTTCTGGTTCTGGAGAGGCTGTTGACTCAGGCGATTGGAGGAGTGCAGACGAGGGGGTGATGGTGTCCTGTTGATAGGAACGGAGACGATCGGAACATCGGAGAGAATGTTGGATGAATCTCTCCAGACCCATTGTATCATCTAATGTGGCCAGTTGGATTCGGAGAGTGGGTTCCAAGCCGAGCCGGTACGTGGTCAACAACGATCTCTCATTCCATCCACTTGCAGCTGCTAGAGTGCGAAACCGGAGAGCATATTCCTGTGTAGATAGAGTACCTTGCTTTAGATGATACAGCTGCTCTCCAGCGGCTACTTCCCCATCAGAACGTCCAAACACCTCTTTGAAATACTCCGTGAAGGTAGTGATGGAATTCATGACCGGCCCGGCTTGGTTCCAGATCGTCTCAGCCCATTTAAGTGCAGGTCCAGAGAGTAGAGATACGATGTAGGCGATCTTCGACTTATCTGTGGGATATAGAGAAGGTTGCATTTCGAATATGAGGGAACATTGTAACAGAAAACCATTGCACTCCCCCGCTCCGCCTGAGTAGGGCGCTGGTCGGGCCATGGGACTGGAAGGAAGGGCCGAAGAAGAAACTGTGGAGGCGGAAGTGCTCGGTGCTGGTGGTGCGTTGGAAAGTGGAGCTGGTGGCTGTAGAATCCGCTTCAACTGGTCCACCAGCTCTTGTAAGTGATCGGGGGTGCTCATGTTGTCGTCGTTAAAGGTCCGGGCTTCTGTTATGAAGCGGACAGGAGACAGAGGTAAGGAAACGTTAGGGTGTTTATTAAATGACAACAAGGAGCACATGAAGGATAGCCAGGAGGATCAGGAATGATGTTGGGGTCTTTTCCTCCGTGGCTGGGTAACAGGAATACACGAGGATGGACAGCACACACCAGATACAGCTGACAGAGGATGACACAGACTTGGAAGGACTGGAAGACAGGACGATTCGGGAGGACCAGGAAGACTAGGAGGAATACAAAGAGAACAGGTAAGTAAATCGTTTGTTTTAGCTGAGGATGACTACGCTGAGTGGTCGCTCAGTTGTCCGCTTTCGTCGAGACGAGCCCGGACAATGAGCGACTGGAGTGCTGTGCTTTTATCTGGTGCTCGTGAATGTGATGCAGCTGTGTGCTCATTAGAAGTCAGGTGATGGTGATCTTCGTGAGTGGGGGTCGTGAGAGCCTGACCAATCCATGACAGCAAGACACATTCAATGGGTAAAAACTAAAGCTAACTTAACTTTCTTAAATTAAGGGTAATAATGCAGCACACAATGTTCAGTTTCTAGCATAGTTTTGCTTCAATATATATATATATATATATATATATATATATATATATATATATATATATATATATATATATATATATATATATATATATATATATATATATATATATATATATATATATATATATATATATATATATATATGTCGGCGCCAGTGATGTAGTGGTTAGTGCGTCGATACATGCACTCCGGTGCTCACGGTGACCTGAGTTCGATTCCCGCCTCGTGGTCCTATGCCAATCCCTCCCCTCTCTCTGCTCCCCACACTTTCCTGTAAATACTCTCTACTGTCCTATCAATTAAAGGTGAAAACCTGAAGAAATAAGAATTTTTAAAAAATGTATTAATTAAAAAATAAATAAAAAAAATTTAAAAATGCAGCCGCATGTATTAACTTTATGTTGCCTGTATCTGCATTTTTACTTTAAAACCGCTGGTAGCAATTAAATTGGATTTATGAATCACGAAGGACCACAGTTTCAGCTAAAAATCCTCTTTGCTCTTCTAAAGAGTACATCTTGAATGGAGTGTGAGTGATCAACATCAAATATTACATTTTGGGGTGAACTAAATCTTTATCTTAACATAACCTGATTGTATTCAGTCACAATGAGTAATTTATTAACTTATAAAACCAGTGTTTAGATATGACAACCTTTTTGGTCACCTGACGCTCAATAAACAGCTGCTTTTCCTGTATGGTATTTCTCTGCTTGTTTGCAGCGAACGTGTTTATACACGTATACTTGCATAACCCATCATTTTCTTGTAACTGTATACATACTTAGCAGTTACACCATGCAAACTTTGTGCTACACATGAATATTTCAAGTCTCAAAAAAACACACTATAGCTCTGGGCAACGCTATTCTACAATCATAAAATGTGTGCACCTTGGAGTTGGCATGGTTGATTTATCTCAATATAATTATCTTTTTTGGCTCTACATTAATTAAAACAGACATGCACTCAAAGTATGCCTTAGCATGAGTTAATGGATGTGCAGATGTTTATTGATACAATCATTTTGATACTTAAAATGCATTATATTTTCACCATTAAATCAAAATACTGTCAAATAATTATTATTCATTATTTAAACTTTTAGAATGCCTTTTAAGAGCATTCAGACGCGCACGTCTGAGCTCCAGCAGTCAGCGGGTGCTTTGAGCACAAAAACCCAGAGAGCAGTGCACGTCAGACAGTTTATCAAGGATGTACTGCTGGATCGCGTCTCACTATAAATGTTAAGCATGATATTTAATTAATCTTGTCTCTATCTAACGACTCTTCAGTCTTTTAATCAGGTAACATGTCATAGTGTCAGTACACTGCTTCAATCTTTCGCCCTTTACGCTTGTACTTAGTAATTTTAGCGAAAACCAGTATCTGAGGTTTGGTTGGTTCCTGTTGGTTGTGCACCTTTTTTACAAACCAAGTTTGTCAACGCGCCATAATAATGACACAGATCACTCTGCCTATTCCTATCCAAAAGGGATTGACAGGTGGTAATTTGTGTGTAACTTATCTTTATTTATTTATGATTTGGTTATGGGTAAAACAAAGACCATGCAGGTCAGGTAGTTGAAATGGTAGGCTACAGATAATTCATTTGTTATGAATTAATGAATTATTCATAAATAATTAATTTACCGGTGCCTATGACGATGATGCCACATTTCACATTAGACATCGTACAATGCCAAACTGGTCGACCGCCCTACCCTATCAGAGCTGCAGCACTAGCTGTGTCTCATTTCAGAGGCTGTATCCTACAAAGGATGCAGACTTCAAAGGTGAGTCCTTCGAAGTCCACACAGGCCGAACCGAGCACTTTGAAATGAGACGATCTAGCCTACAGAGGGCAGATCTCATCACCAGGCAACCATAACAGCTGCTGTTAATAAGCAGTAATAAAATTTGTAATGACTTTTTTTTCAAAGTGATTTTAAAACTTATTTTAAGCGCTCTAAAGGCAAAACAAGGTTTATAAAAGCTGGAAATATATTTCCTTTGATCCATACATGTACACATAAACATGTAAACTGTCTAAAAAAATCACTCTTTAGTAAGACAGACTCTTTTTGTTTTTAACGTGTTTAGATATCCACGTAAGAAAATTCCTACATTTAAACCGAAGTTTTCATTTAAAATCGTCCTGCCGTTATCAGCGCGCAATGAATCTTGGGACATTCAAGGCCACGTAGGATCCACTGGTTGTGTCCTTCATTACCTGGTAAACGAAGGCATTAGGATTTGGCTGCGTTTAAAGGAGCCTTTGTTTTTATTTTTAAATGAGACAGCCTTTGTCGCGCCATGATGACGCAGCGCACTTCGAATGCATCCTTCAGAGGAGAATGAGACACAGCACGCGTTTTGTCAGTTTGTCATCCTCTGAGAAAACGGTTGATGGTCACCTAGCAACAACTAACATGAAAGAAGCACAAGCGCATATCGCGTTGAAAATGGCGAAGGACGCTACACGTTCGCACTTTCCAAATGCTTATACATCTGATATGTGAACGGCCCCAAAAGCGACAAGTTGACATTACTTAAAAAAGTGAGTAAACCTGTCATATTTGGAATTGTTAAGTTAATGTAACGTATTTCTATTACTATGTACATTGTTTGTTTACTTCATAATTTTATAGTAACCAGTTTACTCCAATTTTAAGTCAAGTCAACCAATCACTTTCTTTCTTTTCATTTTTTTTACAGTGCAACTAGTTTCATGTTAATCTGGCCTACGACATGCCCGAGATATTGACTGGAAACGTGATTCATTTAGGCCTGTTGATTGTTTACTCTTTCCAATAAGACTCCATTTGTTACATTATAGTTAAATAAAACTAACTGACAATGGAATCTACATGTAAAGAATTAATTAATCTTAGGTGATGAAGATTAGTTCTTATTTGTAACTTGTTAAATAACTCACTGAATCAAGTCATAACAGTTTTGTATATTAAAAATGCAATGAAAATGAAAACAGAGCAAGATGGTCGCTGGTTTGAGCCTTGGCTGGGTCAGTTGAAATTTTCTGTGTGAGTTTTGCATGTTCTCCCCGTGTTCGCATGGGTTTCCTCCAGGTGTGTGAATGAGGGTGTGTGGGTGTTTCCCAGTGGTGGGTTGCAACTGGAAGGGCAATTGCTGCATAAAACATATGTTGGATAAGTTGGTGGTTCATTCCACTGTGGCGACCCCTGATTAATAAAGGGACCAAGCCGAAAAAAAATCAATAAATGAATGAAAAATGCGAAACCCACTGCAATTCTACAATTATAAAATGTGTGCATCTTGAAGCTTCAAAGGTATGGTTGATTTATCCCAATATAACTATCATTTCGTGGTGTAGATTAATTGAAACAGACATGCAGTCAAAGTATGACCTGAATAGACAAGCTCGGCACAAACAAGCACAGACACACAAGACTTCAAAGGAGCACAACCTCCTCCATTCCTTAAAATAAGCCCCTAAATTATTATGTAAGAAGCAATATTTTGCAAAACAGGCTGCACATGAAGCGAAGGAATGAGAGTCTCAGGTTTGTCTCTCATTATGGAGTCATGTGCGGGACATCTGGTTTGAGTAAAACAAAGCCAGAGCCTAGAAAGCCGACGGCGGGTTGAGATCCGCCTGTCCCCGACACACAGGAACCTCCATGGGTTGCTCATCAAGGGTCTGTTGGTAATCCAAAACACACAATGATGGGTTCAGCGTATGTGTCCACTCAACGGCTTGGTCTGGAGCATGTGAGTGAAGCTAATGTGTTTTTATTTTTCTTTCCTGCCAAGCGCATGCTAAAAGAGCAAAGTTTGTAATTAGCCTGCCATAGGTATGGGGTGGTAATGTCAGGGTAAAACAACTGTTTTGATTTCATCATTAAATTAATAAAAAACAAAACCTGAGATAGATTGGGTACATACTATCATTTATGATTAAGTTAATGCAGTAATTTAATTCAAATACATTATTATGACATTTAATTTACAGTGGCGGAAATATGTATTAAACACGTCACCATTTTTCTCAAAAAACATATTGACTTGAAATGTTGTTGATAACTATAGAAATCCATATATGCAAAGAAAACAAAACTAATTAGTTTACAAATTAAGATATGCATAATAAAATGAAATGACACAGGTAAAAAGTGTTGAACACATGAAGAAAGGGAGGTGTAGAAAGGCAGTGAACGCCCAGACAGCAGCTGAAATCTCTCAGTAGTTATTCAGCAACCCTCTGCCCTTCGTCATTGTAAATTAATATTAGCTGATTCAGATTCAGCTGATGCAACATCTACATTACCAGGATAATGAATAATGAAACCAGAATGGACATTTCAGCAAGACAATGATCCAAAACACATCCAAGGAAACTCTCAAATGCTTTCAGAGAAATAAAATTAAGCTGCTCGAATGGCTCAGTCAATCACCTGACTTGAATCCAATAAAATTTTATATAAAGTATTAAATACCCTTTAGTGGTTCAGTACTTTCTTCTTGTGTCATTCCATTGTTTTTACACTTTTTTTGTTTTGTTTATTTTTGTTTGGGTTTTTACCAAAATCTAGTTCAATTCCATTTATTCCTACTCGAATACTATATTTAAAACAAAAAGTATCACTTTTATGTTGCCAAAACCTAAATTCATGTAGTTTTTAATCATTCTTATATATTTAAGACAAAAATACATCATTATAAGCTCATAAAATATAAGTTTTTGTATTTCATTTTAATTTTTTTAAGCAAATATTATACTTTATTTTTCATTTGCCTAAGCATGAGAAACAGAATGATCTTTAAAACAGTCTGACTGACCCTTGAGTCTTTAGAATCAAGGAAAGATGCACAGGTAAGTGTCTTTTAGGATGTATTTATGGGCATACCGTAACAAAGCTGCACTATCTTACAGTTCAAAGCAAAGCCGGGCAGATGAAGGAAAAGAAAACAACACTTTGAGCCTACGCTCACATGGAGTGTACAAAAAAATTATCTAAATGAAAACTGCTTTGATACACTGGAACACCTAAAATGGCTCCAGGTCATTTGTGCAAGCATTTCAGAATACAGATGAGGCATAAGCTTGGCTCGTCTCTTTCCCCAAACACCAGAACAGTGCAAACCTGAGCGTGTTTGTGGAGGGGGGAACAAAGAGAGACCACATATTAAGTGAAAAAACAAAGAGCAGTGATGAATTGCTTCATTAAAAAAGCATTAGTAGAAGTGTGACCTAGTCAGGCTAGCCGTGTTCCTGCTGCATGGCTCATGGCAACAGTGCAATGCTGAAAATCCTACTGATATCTAATACCTGATGACTGTATCCTATGGTGTGATTTGAGAGAAAAAAAGGAACTTCTCTGTTAACCGTTTTATGATAAAACAGTATATGGGTTGACTGTTATAAAGATAAACATGTTAGATTTATTTTCTAAATTAGATAGAAGACATTAAATACAATTTTTAAATACAAACAATGTTGATGATACTTACATTTTTAAATTAAGTATTTATATGCAAATAACTAGTCGTGTATCCCTATATACCGCATTTTGGTAAGCATATACAACCATAAAGACTTCCTTTTAATGGGAGTACTCATCGCTTGAGGTTAGTATTGAATTAAAATCAGTTCAATAGATATATTGTCGCACTACATACTGGGAATAAATGCATACCAGATACTTTATTGAAGACAATGGAGGTGGAGTGCAGAGCTGGTAATTGTTATTGATAGTCTTTGGCTTATCTTCTATGAAGTCTTTGGATGAATGAGTAACAAGAAGTTCCAAAGGGGGCGTGGTTGGTGATGGGTGCCTGACATATAAAAAACAGACCAATGCAAAATAGAATAACAGCCTGGGTTGTGGAGAAAAAAAAAGTAGTGCAAGTTGAGATTTTTGAATCTTGTGATGGAGAAATAGATGCCTATAAAAGTTTTGGTATGATAGAAAACCATCTCTGTGGTATTGAGATGAAGGGATATTTTAATTATACTGAAGACAGACACACCTAAATATCACTTTTACTCCCATAAATTTGCCACTGATTAAGGTGCATGTCTTTTTTTTGGCAGCCAATACTTTTTTCCAGTCTACAGCACAACGCAATCGTCAACAACCAGACATTTAGATTGTCTAAATGCAAAATTGAGCATGAAAGACATTACACACACAGTTCCTGCTCTTTGCTATTCCATCTCGCAGTTAACCATTGTGTAAACTATTTTAAACCAAAATATAAATTCTGTTATAAAGAAATCAATAAATAAATCCAATTAAATCTTAGTGATTTAGTTTAAGTCTTCTAAGTTCTAAACATAAGCAATGGTTTTAAATGACGAACATTTAATTTTTACTTTTATTCGTGTTTAACATAAACAGAAGTTCAGCCAAACCTGCTTGACACCTGATTAAGTACAAACCTCATTAGTTCTTGAGGAAGCTGAAATGTGACGCGCAAGAAAGCACATCAATAGCTATGTATGCGCATAACTGAGTAGGATAAACTTTTTATTCGATAAGAAAAGATGCGCATAAACTACGATGGAAACACTTTTACCAAACAAATTCCAGTATGTGCATTAAAAAGTCATGTGATTTTGTGATAAGAGATCATGTGATGATCAAAATGAGTGTGAATGCATAAACCAGCAGGCTGAGCACACTGTAAAACATCTGAAATGTTGTTTTGGTCATTCTAAAATGCCTTAATCATTTCGGTATTAGTGTTTTTATATTATTAATTACCTCCAGAACTGTCAAGAGCGTCTGTGCTCTGCGTCTCACGCCTTCAAACACTACTGCGCGTTCACTGCATGTCGGCATTGTCTTCTGAGGCACAAGTCATTTATTAAATAAAGAAAAGATTCACACACTTTCTCCTACCACAGTAAATTGCATTTTAACTTTTGATATTTGGTGCCAGTTAGTCAGGAAGTGACGATTTTGTTGTCTTTGACAGTTATATGCGATATTCCCAACCCAGGCTCATTCCGAAAACGTAGTCCCGAGGACGTTTCTGAAGACCGCGAATTATGTAGCCGGAGGTACGTATGGCTGCATTTAGTTTTTTAAGCGAACGCTGCGGGGCGGTATGACGCCATTCCTTTTAGCGCTCACCGGCTGACCGCTTGCCTTCGTGTGGAGGGCTTTCCCGCCGCAACCAGTTTGTCCGGTTAGCTCGTCCTGTGCGTCGGCAGACTCGATACGCAGAAAGGAGCTGACCACGACGAAGACGACCGGGTTCGAGTCGGGGGAAGAACGGTTCCAGAAATCAGGTAAGACTAAAACAGAATCCAAGAAATAAAGCGAAGAGGTTCATAACAGGGTGAGAATGTGGTAAAATAAAATAACGTGGTAAAAATATATATATATATAGGACGAGGGCTTTTCTTTTTCCGGACGGCTTTTGTAAATCGTTGATTGGGTTTAGGGCGGGCAGGTCGATCTGTAAAATTGGTTGGGTTCGAGGAAGGAGGAGGGTGGGTCGCCCAGTCAATTATTCAGCCAGTCGGACAGACAGACGTTCGTTCGACAGCGGCCTCTGGTGGGTTCACGTGAGAACAGTGCTGGCGCGAACGGCACTCGAGGGAGACGTCCGAGAAGCCTAAAAGGCACACACAGCGGCCTCTCGCAGATTTGCGAAAACCAAAAACTGCAAAAATACGTACCTCCTGGGACGTATTTCGCGGTCTCCAGAAATGTCCGCGGGACTACGTTTTCGGAATGAGCCTGGGTTGGATATTCCTGTTTTGTGCAGAAATTTTATTCGCATCTTTTGATTTGATGTTTTCCCATTAGGACAAAATGCCTGAGCATACTGCCTGAGAGGCAGTTCAAAGATGGCCGCCTAATGAAATGACTTGCCTTAAAGAGACTTTGGTAATGGCGACATGTCCCTTTAAGAAATCATGCACGAATCAACTTTTATATCAAGTTCACATGAATACTGACCAAGACGGCATGTCTACGCATACGCTCGCGAGAGTGACTATCTCATAGCTCATAGTTTTTTTGATTTGATTTAATATTGGCTTTCATTTTCCACTTCTTAATGAACATTTTGAAGCATTTGTTTTGGGTGAACAGTCTTACAATAGAAACAAAGATCTGAATAAAGACGTTGTAGTGAACTAACCTATAAACCAAGGTGAATCAAACCAGTAACCAGATGGATGTCAAGTAAGGAAGTGAGCCAGAAAGCCACGTAGCGGTCAGTAATTGTAATCAAGAACCGGTCTAACAGAGACAGGAAACAAAGCAGGCCTTAACACAAAGCAAAAATCTGTTTCCTCTCCTGACCCAAGGGACGCGCTCAGACATCCAATACCTCAGTTTCAATTGTGTTTCATTTAGGCCTGGTTTATTTAGAGCAACTGCTGCCTTTTATTCTTTATTTATTGACTTTAAAATTGAGGATATGAATATGCGCTTGTTGATGCACCAGCCTTTTTATAGCCCATCGCTTAATCGGTGCATTTCCTAACCTGAAACTAACTGCTCGGTCCGAGTCTTTCTTTATTTTAAATCTTATTTAAAGTAATACCCTGCCAAGACGTGTGGATATACAAGCTAGATTATAATTATTATCCAGCCAATATAGCTTGTGGTCTCTCGTGAAACTGTTTTTAAGCATGCCATTTGGAAACAAATACAAAGCAGAAAACAACACGCCGAAGTGTGTGGTCAACCGTGTGTTAAAACGTCATGTGTTTGCAATTATTAAAAATCTGGTTAAGCAGGGGGTGGGGGAAGAAAATACCAAAAAACCAATGTGTCATATTTCATCCTGACTGACAAACATCATTTCAGGGGTTGTGAGAAAAGTAGGAGTGAGCAGGCCAAGAAGAAAAGAACAATAGAAGAACAGAGAGCGCTTTGGTCCTGCAGGTCCACACAATGATCTTATTGTTAATCCAGAACCACAGCAGATCTGGGAAGAAAGGAGAGGGAGAAAGAAAAGACACCAGTCCTCTCCAAAGACTGTGATCCTGACTCATGTTGCACATTCTTACAGGTCTCAGGACTGTTGCTGTGTGAGACGTGGACTCGATTCTCACAACGCCCGAGTTTAAAGGAGAGGAGGAACTGAAACATTGAGATGGATGAGACCAAGTACAAAAATACTTCCTCATTTTAACAACTTCTTTTATAAGAGACACTCTAAATAGTCAAAGAGATGATTCTAAAAGTGCTTGATGAGCTGGCATTCTTGTTTTTGCATAGCTGATGGAGGAATGCTTCCGTTGGCGGTATGCAAATATCAGCACAAATGCCACTAGAATCATTCAAACCCAGTCACTATTCAAGTTGATTCTTCTTAAAAAGACAGTTCACTGATATTTATATGATGACATTAATTACTCACTTACTTCTGTAGAACACAAATGGAGATGTTTTAAAGAATGTTTGTGCTGTTCTCTTTTATAATGAATAATTGTGATGCTTGATATATCACTATTGGCTGATAAATGTTTATTTTTAAGGCTAGTGTTATCAGACTGAAAGAAAACAAATTAGGGGTCATTAAAACACTTGAAATGATCGTAAACAAGATGTCAACAGTGTGATTTTTTTTTTCTTCACAATGAAATAAAGAGCACTTAAAAATTGCACTTTGTAAATGACTTTGGGAAAAGAAAGATCATGAAACTACATTGGCTTGCAGTTTTTGGTGTTTTCTGCAGGTCAGGTTTTAAAAGAAAATTGATTTTCTTGTATTGTTTGTCTTTTGTTTTAGTTCTAAGGCTCAGAAAAAACATAGATTTTATCGGCCTCCTTGGCATAGTTATCATAACCAGTCTAAATTTCTATACATACAAACCAACAAAGCATTTTGTTTGTCCAAAACACATGGCAACTTATTTAAAAGTCATTGTATAGTAAAGAGCAGTTTGAACAATCTGTAGCAAATATCTCCTTTTGTGTTCCAACCAAGAGGAAAAAAGTCATATGGTTTTGAAAAATGTAAATGACATCATTCATATTTTTCATTTTTCAGTGACCTTCCTTTAAAGGTGAAGTGTGCAATATTTGAGCCACAAGGGTAGCAAACAGAATTGCAAAAATAATGACTTTTCAAAAACTTCCTGTCTTCCTTTGTTTACACACATACAAGTAGTTTTGCAACAAATTTATGTCATTGGTTGAACAATGTTGCTACCGCTTCATGAAGTAGACTGTGATTTCATTTGCAGCCATCAGTGGTTCAAAAATGAAAACTTGAATGTATTTTATTTTATTCGAGGACAAATTAAATAAGAATAACTAGTCTAAAATATATTTTTTCTTTGTATGTTAGCACACACATACAGTTGAATATGCTTTTTTGCTGTCTTCAGTAGTTTGTTTTAGTAGTTGTTTTTCTTGTCCCTTCTTCTCCATTTTGAAACAACAGCCCAATTCAGTCTTAAAACCTTACAGATAAGCTAAATAGTGAAATGGTGATTGAAGAAAATGCATACATTGTGCGTGCAATTACAAAAATCTGTTTAGAATGCACATACAGTGCTGATGAAAAAAATTATGTCAAGCACACTGTATACCCTAGCTCATACAAAAAAAAATCTATATTCTGTATACTAATAACTGTACACTTTAGACTATAAATAAGTTAATAATATAATATAAGGTTGCACAGTGTTTGGTTGTTGATCAAATTTCGATGCCAGCATTTCTACCCAAAAATGTATTTTTTTATTGTATGTTAGCATACGCATACAGTTGAATGTGCTTATAGTTTTTTTTTTTTTTTGCTGTCTTCAGTAGTTTGTTGCTCTTCTTGTCCCTTTTCCTCCATTTATCGCCCCACCATGAAACAACAGCCAGATTCAGTATTAAAACCTTTAAAGATAAACTAAACAGTGAAAAAAATAATTGAAGAAAATGCATACATCATGCATGCAGTTACAAAAGTCTGTATATAATGCACACAGTGTGATAAAAAAATTATGTCAAGCACTCTTTATGCTCTAGCACATACAAAATAAAAAATCTATATACTATAACTCTACACTTTGGGCTATAAATAAACTATTGATATAATGGTGCACACTGTTTTGTTGTAGATCCAATTTTGATGCCAGTATTTAAGGATGCCTACTTCAAGCCCTGTGTAAATCAGGCATCTTCAAAAAGACAACCTAATGAAAAACAGCCACATCTGTGTCAAGCGATGCATAATTAGCACTTCTCAAAAGGTAAGCCTCTTCCTGTCTGGCCTCCTCCAATCAGGACAGTCGTAACATGAGGGAGTACATCCAAAGTGTGCTCTCTGACCTCTTTCATTTGATCCTTACTTTAAATGTAAAACACAGAGTGAGTAAATGCAATGGGTCTTAAACTTAACATCACAGGCTGTTTTGATGTCGCCGACTGGCACGTGCTTTCTCCTGCCATGCAGAAAGCCAAAAAAAACCTCTAAAACCAAGACTGCCCATTTCAGTCTGACAAAAGAGTGGATGGAAGACAGAAAGTAAATGGTTTTCCTTTTTCCAGACTCTCTCAAACCCTCCCCCATACCTTTCCTTGGCTGAACGCCGGGAAAGTGCTTGATGACTTTACCGTGCCTGTTTGAAGGTCTGTTGGACTTCAGGACATTTAGCTTGGACTGACAGAGAAATCACATCATTTAGTCCAGTGTTGCCCATCAGGGAGATGAGCCATGAAAATGAGCACGTGTGCATGGAATGCATGTTTCTAATTTATTTTAAAGAAATTAATAAATCGCTGGTCTCTAAGCACATTTGTGGAAGTAGAAGCAGGTTGACTATGGCAGGTAAACGTGAGAACCTTCCCTTAATCTTCATATTTATATTTTATTTCCAATGATAGACTTTTTATAATCGCATTGGGATTCACCTGCTGTTCATTTTATGAGAAGCAGGGCGGAAGATTAATTAGAGGGAAGAGAAAGTCGATACAGCCATTTCATTTCCACAGTAAATTATGCTGATGCCGTACAAACACCATAATGGAGGTTTGTGGGGTGTGATTTCGGTCTCATTCCTTCCTATTCTGTGTCAGGTAACAGTTTGTGCGTCTAACCGTGTGCATCCAACAGGATCGGGCAGCTGTTCTCAATTATGGCCTTTCTGTTGCATCCACAAATATTTCGTTTTGCTTGTCCTTTGGTGGACTGAGGGAACCAAAATGATCCCCTGCATCTTAAGGAAAAAATGGCTTTTGTACATAGTAGATGTTGGAAACAATAGTGGGAATAATAGTACAACAAAATCTTCTTAAACGCAAAAGGAAAATAAATTATATAAATAAAATTACAAAATTGCAAAAACTGTATAATAAATTAATAATACTAATAATACTAGTACTAATATTATTATTATTAGTATTATTAATAATAATAATGTTATGCTATAATAATGTTATTATTATTATTATTGTCTGAAAGGAATGAACAATTCTTTTTGCGGGGATCAATTTTAAAAACCTACACTGTAAAAAATGCTGGGTTCCACACAATCGTTCAGGTTAATTGATTGATTCGAATTAAGTTAATTTATTCGTTTTAGCAAATGTAAGTAGACTGAACATAAAACAATTAAATTGTCCTCAAAAAAAAATCAAGAATTGTGTTGTTTCAGGTTATTTTAACTATGTAGTTTTTAACTAAGCAATTGTTTTAGTGTATATTTCTTTCACAATTTAAAACTTTTATTTTGGCATCCTATCAGGCTATCACTGTCCAGTAAGTGACGATCTTCAAACTTTTCTAACACTATTACCTTTAAAAACCGGAGAAAATCTGCAGAGATGACTTCCTAAATCAACAGGTAAATCCTCTGATCTACTTTTCTCTCTTACAGATATAACTTGGCCTCCAGTACAATAAAGTTATTCATCTAAAAATCTATAAACTAAACTCTTATCAGAACAAGTCTGAAACTAAAAGTCAAACCTTCACCCTGATCCAGGTCAACTCCCTCAGGGCTGGTCCTCTGACAGGAAGTCCCGAAATCGGGGGTGAGTTTCCAATTCAGAGTCGCACAATAGCAACAATACGAGTGTGTTGTGCACTGTCTCCCCCTCCTTCCTCTCCTCTTCTTCCTTAAACAAACATCCTTCCTGGGGAAGATTATTTCTGAGCAGGTCAGCATTTCCACGTAAAGTACATCTACATACTGTATTCTAGCACCGCTCCGGTCACACCATCCATTCCACGGACTCATTAAGTGCTAAAGTGGAGCACCTTGGCCGGAGCGGGAGCCACGGATCAATGCTGGCCTGTTCTAATTGAGGCACGCTCGTTATAGGAAGGGTTTTAAAAAGGACAAGGAGAGATTAGTGGAAACGTAATGATTCGTTGCAGCTGCAGCGTGGGTAAACAAAGGCTGATGCAGAGACGTAAAACTAAATGACTTTCACATTATCGACCTCGGCGATTAACTGAACATATTTTGGAACGGATTGGAAGAGGTGCTGCCACTTTCTTATAAAATAACCAAACAATAAGTTTGTTAGTGACCACTAGAAAGCACTAATATTAAGTCAGTTTAATTCCTATTTCATTCATTCATTTTCCTTCGACTTAGTCCCTTTATTCATCAGGGGTCGCCACAGCGGAATGAACTGCCAACTTATCCAGCATATGTTGTGCACAGTGGATTCCCTTCCAACTGCAACCCAGTACTGGGAAACACCCATACACTCTGACCTTCATGCCCATACATTGCGGCCAATTTAACTTATTCAATTTACCTATACTGCATGTCTTTGGACTGTGGGGGAAACCAGAGCACCCGGAGGAAACCCATGCGAACACGGTGGGGAGCATGCAAACACCACACAGAAATGGCAACTGACCCAGCCGGGATTTCAACCTTCTTGCTGTGAGGCAACAGTGCTAACCACTGAGCCACCGTGTCGCCCTTAACTACTATTTGTTATTGATAAACAATCCTTGTTTATATGAATGAGAAGTTAAAATTGTTATCTATACAGTGATACTGTATTCAATGTAATATGACAGTGTGGTGTAACGGACAATTTTTTACTCTGTAAAAAATTACCCTGAATTATGGTATAATGAGGACTATCAACAGGAAACTTGGATCATATAATTAGCTTGACCAGTACAGTTATTTAGAATAATTTGCAACATCTACCCAGCAGGCACATGACATCAGATTGACGTTGTGTCCCAATGTCGTGGGACGTTGCATTGTGTTTGGAAATGAAAATCAGGTTGACATCAGAACCCAACGTCAGGCCGAGTATCGTCATTTTCCAACGTCGGACAGATGTTGCATTTTGGTTACATTCCAAAGCAACCTAAAAAAAAATCAACATCTAATGAAGTTACAGCTTGACATTGTGTGAACGTTACAACTATGACGTCTATTAGACGTTGGATTTTGGTTGTCACGCCTGACGAATAAATGCCAGTATTTGACATCAATATGACGTTGGTTTAAGATGTTGGCTTGACGTTGGATTACTTTCCAAGACAACCTAAAATCAACCAAATATCAATGTCATTTCACGTCATTATTGGACGTCAAAATAACCTAAATCGACCTAGATCTAACCTAATATTAACATCCTATGACATTGTGTGTCTGCTGGGTACAAATAAACAAATCAAAACAAAACAAAATATTTGGCATTGAAATTGCATTTCATTGAATAATGGGTTTTGGAATTTCCCACACCATGAAACGACGTATTTAACAAATATTTATGAGCAATAAAAAAGAAGCTTGACACAGTAATGTTTGTTTATTGATTTTTAAAATGACTTATTGATCCCGATACACTAGATGACCTTTAATAAACTGGATATTTGGCACAAACGTCCGCTGATTATTTCAGTTCTCAAGAAACACAAGTAAAAAGTATCATCAGTTTTGTGTATGTTTATATAAAGATGCCATAATAAAAGTCCAGATCATTGCACTGAATGAAAATTCTGGAGTTTGGAGTTTTTTTTAATCCATGTTTTAACATTTTATTTCCACAAATGCTATTAGAAACATGAAACTAGACACTTTACTTGCATTTAATAGTATTTTGTGCATATAAATTAACCTCTGTAAACTCATTTGTTGCAGACACCAAAATGGGATGTCTTTGACCCGCATGCGTATTTCGTTAATGTGCCAGTCTCAAACCATCAGATATCAGCCAATTTATCAGTCTAGTCTATATATCGATCACTAATGTTAACACATACCCTTCATGATGTCTGTCATTAGGTCAACGCATCTTTCATTCTCCTCAAACAATCAATATCTCAGCCTGTCTGTTCAAAGCATCAAACAACCACTGCTAATGAAACCCAAGTGAAGGATTTCTCTTTCTCATTCCATCTCTTTTTGCCAAATGACAGCTGTTTGGGCTATGAAGACTCCACAAGCTCGCTTGTCGGCAGAAACACATGCTGTCACCGAACGAGAAATGAGAAGTCAAAGGGTGAAATCGAGAATACATTGATGACATCTAGAATATAGCACGAACTTGATCAAAAGCAACGACCTGTGTTTGGGCCCTACGTGCAGTGAAACTGGATGAGCGAAGTCATTACTGACATTCAAACCGGGAAATATGAGGAACACTGCCGAAATATTGAGAGGGAAAATGTTAGTAGGTTTTCACACCCTCCCCCAAAACCCCAGCATCAGCACTTCAAACAGAATTCAACAGTCAGTGACCTACATTCATAGGCGTCAAATCACTGTTATAATCAATGAATCTAAAAACCATAAATAAATTGCCTACTTCTTGCATTTGTACTAAAATGCCTTTGGCCTAAAGTCAAAATCTCAATTAATTGAACATTTTAACTCAATTACAATTATTGAATGATTATCTTATTTATTTGATTAAATTTTTTTGCCCTCATAGTTCACTGACAAGTTTTATATGCCATTTAAAGGCATCTTGTAGGGGAAGTAATTGAAAAAACTGACCTGGAAAAATTAGATCATAGATTATAGGTACTGAATGTCGATTTTGATTACTTTTCGCTGAATCGCCCAGTCCTAATATTGCATCTCTCACACAAACAAGGTGCCACTGAAAACTGAACTAATGTCACCTAACTGAAATAGTGCTATTACAATATTAATAATTATCATTATTTATAATGTGTGTTAGGGCTGCACAATTATTTCATTCGCAATAGTCACATCGAAGGATTTCTAATGTCAAGTATGAACTATTGTTGATAAGGGGCTTGTAGATTAATGGCAAAGTTTAACCATTTATTAATTTCATTTTTCCCTCATGTGAGTTTAGGGTGCTTTCACACCTAGACTTTTGTTTCGGAACCTGGCGCATTTCCCCAGTTAGCGTGGTTCGTTTGGCATATGCGAAACCAGTAATCGCGCTCAGATCTGCGCTAAAATAATCAGCCTGAGATCACCTAAATGAGCTGGTCTCTGCTCAATTGAAACAAACTCTGGAGCTCGATTGTAGTGAGAAAGCAGTACGATCCAATAAACTAATGAACCAGGTTGTATGAAGAGAGAATTCTGAGCAGGGTGGGGTGTCATCGTTCCTATAGCTAAATGTGCATTTCATGTCAAATACGAAAGTGAAAGCATGCTGAAATATTAACAAGAGCTGTTTATCTGAAAATTGACCGTACTGCATTCATTCATTCATTTTCTTTTCGGCTTAGTCCCTTTATTAATCTGGGGTAGCCACAGCAGAATGAATCGCCAACTTATCCAGCATTTGTTTTATGCAGCGGATGCCCTTCCAGCTGCAACCCATCACTGGGAAACACATACACACTTATTCACACACACATACACTACAGACGATTTAGCCTACCCAATTCACCTGTACCACATGTCTTTGGACTGTGGGGGAAACCGGAGCACCCGGAGGAAACCCACGCGAACGCAGAGAGAAAATGCAAACTCCACACAGAAACGTCAACTGACCCAGCTGAGGCTCGAACCAGGGACCTTCTTGCTGTGAGGCGACAGCACTACCTACTGCGCCACTGCATCACCCCTGACCGAACTGCAGTCTTGGTTTATCTGTTATTTCTCTCTGTAATATAAAAAAGCTTATAATGCATAATTCTAGTCAACAGCTACATATGAGAAAGTCTTACCTCTGATTTATATTTGGTGACGATGTCTGTGGGTGTCACCATTCAAAATTAAAGCGCAGCTTTTCACTTATAATGTCTTATTGCTTATCGTTGTTAATTAAAATAAGGACACATGACAGCTGAGCTCTGAAAATTAAACCTATAACTCTATGTGAGGAGAGTTTAATCGCACGTGACTTGTTTTAGCTATTTTGGTCCGTTTAGAAACTTTCCCAGGTGAAAGCAAACTGCACCAAGAACCAAGTGCAACATTGTAACAATTTTAATCCCAGTTTTAGAACAAAACATTCAATCTACAAGTGTGAAAGCACCCTAAAAGCATTCAGGCACAAGATACAATAGCATTTGTTGCTTTAACAAACATTTATTTTTACAGTGAAGACTACCAAGTGTCATTTTACACTTGTGTCCAACTGCTATTAGGACTTACCAGACTTTTGTATGAATTTTTCCCACTTAAAATCTAGTTTAAAGTTCATTTTAATAATTTAGAGCTTTGAAAACAAAATATTGACTGTTTTTTATTGAGCACTACTGTATGTCCCACCCTCTCTTCGTGTTTCAGTTGAGATTATGTCAAACATCAAATAAAAAAATGTGCATTAATGTTCATTTTAATCATCATGTATCTGTACTCCCCTATACAATCACCCTAATCATTCTGAAATAATAAATTATTTTTAAAAAAGAGTTATTCAATCTATCTAGTGAATTATATTTTATATCGCAATTTATATCACTGAAAAACAAAATATTACAATGTCGATTTTTCCAATAACGTGCAGCCCTAATGTGTGTGATTAAAAATACATCAAGCACAAATATTCCCTATTTGTTATACAATTTGGTTTTCTTTGTACTGTTTTTGCAATGTTCATTATTCAAAAAAGTTATAATAAAACATTAGAAAAAAAATATTCTGATAAAATACATCAATCACAAAACATAATAATGAGAGTGTAATGAATCTTCCAGGACGTTTTTTTTAATGCAGATGGCAATTACAGCAGTCAATCATGTTGTTTCCTACAGCTCTAATATGCATAGTCACTTTTCAGTTGCTTGACAGACTCACTCCCCATGTCTGAGGGATTATAGCTACATTATCCAATCCTTCCAACCAGCTGTGGTGAAAAATGCAGCTGTACATTTCCTGCCAGTCCTCAGAAAAAAATCAAGCCCATTTTTCAGTGTCTTTCAGCTCATTTAGGTACGAGAGTCTCTGAGCCGTCAATGGGTCTATGAGTTGGTTTCAATTATGATTCCTTTTTATAAAATGGAGGTCCAATAGTATTGAGATTTGTAGATTACAGTTAGATGTTTCTAGATTTTGTTTGCGAGAGATGTTTTCACTGGATTAAACAGCTTAAGATAGCTGTACCAACTTCAGGGCATTGGGAATACGAACATGATTTCGATGGACAAACTGTATGTTTCGCATCGAGCTGATGTTAATTAATGATAATCCACTTAGAAGTGTACGCAGCTTTGATGTCTCTCTCTGTGAATTCTCCAATTTCAGACTTTTCTCATCATGTCTGGTTGCCTCTGCAGAAATGGATCACCAAGCAATTACCGCTTCCTTCTGCCACTAATTCATGACAGATTATTTATCCAAATTAGAGATGCTTTCCAAATCTAGGCCATTTTTCAAGCGTGTGCCCTTGCAATTCCAGGGAGAAGAAATCATGCTTATTATTGTTTCTTTCCAGTTCCTGTCAACTCAAGATTATTGAGCGAAATGATCTACAAGCATTCTTTAGGCATGGCAAAGTTATAAGGATTCACATGAGGGGGATGCTGGGGGGGGGAGGTAAATTTGGCTGGAGAAAGTAATGTGACACAGCATCCAGGGAGAAATTGGAGGAAGAACAATAGTGCAAAATTAATATCAGGTTTTATAGACTCATATTTATTTTATGAACTGAAACAAAAGTCTCTCTTTACATAAGAGATGATGATGCAAGTTAAAACATTATTCATTCTCTTTAAAAAGCCATTCATCTGCAAAACACAGATAAAATTATGCAAATGTATTAACAAAGGATGTTAAAAATGCCAGTTTCTAAAAAGAGAGTGTGACAACTAGGGTACCCATTCATTGACCAATTAATTTTCATTACTTTTTGCTATTTGTTATTGGTCCTCGTTTTGAAAATCAATTAGATGAGCATTTGTATTCAATATTTTAAAGAACTTATTAATGACTGACTGTAATGTTAGCTCAAATTGATTTACTCACCATTTACTAACCCTCAAGCAGTTCCCAAACTTTACAAGTTACCTTTTTTAACATTAAAGAAGATATTTTAAGAGGGTTGGAAACCGGGAGCTATTAGTATTAATAGCAAGACAAAAAAAATCAATGGAAGTGAATGACTACTGGTTTCCAACATTCCTCATCTTCTTTTGCATAGAAAATAAGAAGGAAATTCCAACAGGTTTGCAACAACTGGAGGGTGAGTACAGAATAACAAGGTTTCGGTCATTTTCATTACTGAAAAACACCATTTTTCATTTGTTGATGGACATAAACACAAATGAAAAATCTAAACTAGAGATGCTCCAATCAATCGGCCGAAGATCGGTATCGGCCGATAATGACATTTAATGACTCGGTCGGAACTCGTCAATCTAGCTGATGTCATAAACCGATCGTAGGTAGTTTGTTGATGAGTTTACACGCAGAGGAATTTTTATATCTGTGTTATATTATTTTCTGTAAAGCTGCTTCTGGCCATGGTATGTCTGCACTACATGGTTAAAAGAGACGTGTTTAAGGGATTATATGCAGCATCCTTAATTTATTATCTCAGATAAGGCGAGATCTCCACTTAAGTGTCATACTTAGAGGTAAAATGTACTTAATGCATTATAAAGCTTGAAGTATCAGACTCAGTACTCGATATCGGCTGATCACCATGACAAACAATCGTTACTCTGTCAGCTGCAAAAATCCTGATCGGAGCATCCCTAATCAAAACACATATCTGTTTTTGCCAATGCTGAAACAAACAACCACCTTCAAACAAAGTTGGTTTGCTTGTCTCAGCTGGTTTAAGATAGTTTCCTAGTCTCGTTATCTGGGAATAGGCCCAAACCACTCTTAACCAGCCATTTAACCAGGCTGGAAGACCAGCTTAGGTTAGATTAGGCTGATTTTAGACACATTTCAATCCATGTAAATCTTAAATTTAGACACCCTAAACCAGGTTCAAGCTCCATTTAGCAATATGTATATGTCACAATGACCTTCCTGAGCAAAACTCAAAGATGGGAAACTCACTGACTCTTATTAAAGGAGATTTTCCCCACACTCAGCAGCAACAGGCAGAGCTGCTCAATTGCACTATTCACAGTGCCAGTGACCGGCAAACACACAAAAGAACAGGCACACACACACAACAGCGTGAATAACGTGATAGGGAGCTCCACTAATGAAGTGAATCATTCAATTCGTCTTTCAATTAAAAGCAGCTTCGTTTTACTTCACCAGACAGATGTTTATGGGAACGAAAATCCTGAGACAAAAACACGCGTTACGTAGGCTACACATTGTGTGTAAGTGAAGAAATATGCAGTTGTTAGAATTACAATTACTTTGTGAAAAAAACACAGTGTGCTACTACTTAAAAACAAGTCAACGGCTTCCAAACTAACAGTCACATTACCTGTTACCACAGTGTAGTATGAATAACATATGATGAGGTTACAGCCATAACCGAACTGTCACCAAGCATCACACCTTTACTTCATTCAGCCTCAGTGGTGCCAAAACACGATAGTGTTAAGTCAGATTCAACTCAAAACGTCTTTTAAACGTGTTGCTTAATCCCTGACCTACTGTAAAACATCAATGTCAGCTAACCTGACTTTTAAAAAATCAATAGGTTGAACAGCACCGCACCAGCTCATATAGAGAGACACGCAGGGCAAAAGAAAACGCCCTGCCTTGTCTATACGTACAACCTACACAAGCTGATTGAGGGAAAACAATACAACACAGCACAAACGTAACAGAAATCACACAATGATGCATTTTTTAAAGTAAAACCGTTGTAAAACGGTTTAAGTTGTGTATCTACTGTCAATATAGCAATAGGCGACTGACTGACTGACTGACTGACCGATCGCTCATCTATCATTCCGTTGCCACATGTGGAGAAGCGCTAGCATTGTTTCTCACAAACTCAAATAAATAGCGTTTTCTGCAGTAATACGACAGGGTTTGCACCAGCTGTGCTCAAATAGAAATACACTGTAACCTAGCCAACACGTAACACAAAGGTAAACCGAGTGAGAACGCAACATAAAGCGACAAATTTCACTTACCTTTAACTTGCGTTTCATATTCAGCTATAATTTCCTTGTCCTTTCGGAATTTAGCAGGAGACGTCATATTGATCTAAACACAATAAGTCCCGTCACAGCGAGAAACACCGCAGAACAAAAGCCTCTTCGCCCGCACTTCGTCTACAGATATCCAGCGAATATGTAGGAATGGAAAGCAGTGGATGTGGTGTTGTCTCCTGTCGATGATCAATCACGCCGCATTATTAGTCAAGAGCTGCCGTTGGCTTCCAATGTAGAGTAATATGTCCGTGACAGCAGAGGAATGAAGCAAGAGAAGAAGAGTTTCATCCCACCGTTCACTCACACTGGATCCCCCCGACCACGCAGCGTCTTCAAAAGTTTCAACCTTTCCACCGGCGGTCAGACGTGTGAGTGAGTCTCCTCAGAGCTGGATGAAGGCATGGATAGGATTTCCCAGCATCACACTGGGTACACACAGGGCAAAGAAAAGTTCAGCGGATCAGATTTCTAAAGACTACTTCCTTCCAGTAAACTTCCTCAAAAATATTTTCGCTTTGTTTCGTTTGTTGAATAATAGAGGTGGGTTGGAGCTCATCTTTACAAACAGCCCATGTTTTTGGAGATTAAATGTAACATGATTAAAATGCAAAGTGTGAACTTTGAAACCTGATATTATAAACAGATAAATGGTCATATTTATTTATACCAGTAATGCATGATAAAGCCAACTCACGCATGCAAATCTTGACCTAACATGTTTATTTAATAAGCCTTTAATAATGCATGAGTAATGGGTTTAATGGATGTAATTATAACATTTTAAGAAGTCTTAATGATTTGAAGTAAAGAAAAATAAATGCAATACTAAAGCATTTGTACAAAAAACTGCTTAATTTTTGAAAAATCTTCCAATAATACTCCAAACTATGTGTTCTTTATCTGTGCTTTTGTCTTGTTTTCTGATGGAGATGCCTATTAAATATTTTTTAAAACAGATATTACTTGTGAAATAAAATGACGCAACAATGTAAGCTTTGTTTTCTGTAAAACTAGTCCAAATTAAGTGAGCTTATGATAAATATATATAATTTCTCCCATGGCCTTTTTATAAATCAGCCTAAATCAATCATTTAAAAAAAGTATTTATTTATTTAGCATCTCAAGTAAATGTATCATGCATTAGGGATGTTTAGATATGTGTATTTTGAAAAATATTGAGAAAGTTATTCATGTTTGCAATGCATGCAAAATTGTATATATGACTTATGAATTTAATACTTTCTCCGCTGATTTAAGACATTTTAAGGCCTTACATCATTGAATGACAAAATGAGACATTTAAAGCTCATATTTCCTTTTAATCTGCATGAGCAATAATTTCCTGGCTTTTGTTTTTCATAACAGCAGCATTCCCCAAAGAAAAATGTACACATGACAGCACTTTTGCACAACAATATGGCAAGAAAAACACATACTTTAAAAAAGTGTTATAACAGTGTCATAAGTGTGGAAGGAAACAGCCAATTATGATGTTATATAGGTAATCAAAAAGATCATCTTTGACCTATCAACTTATCAAGACAACATAACTGTTATTATAGAATAGTAATAGTTTAAAACAAATGTGTTTAAAATAGTTATGGTCTTAAAAGAGAAGGATAAAGAGTACTTTAACTTGTTCATATCATGTAATGTACGTTTAAATTTTGTCAGCCAAAAAACTGCAGGATCGGAGAGAACTTTAAATCATTATTCCTAAAAAGGAAGAGGCAATGTGCAACAAGGAGGGAGTTTGTCGTGATGTGAAAAGCAGAGAGGCCCCTGATGACTCTCTGAATAGTTTAGGGCTTTCCTTAAGGAGATCCCTGCATTTCATCCGGACGATAGCGGAGGTTTCTCGAGTCCTTATGTGCCCGAATCATAAACTGTTGCATTAAATCGATCATCCACTTACCTTAAAAGGCGATTTCCATGTCTAAAAACAGCTTTCATTTACCAGATTTCTCCCCCAAGACGTGCTGTTACGCTAGTATTCACTGAATTTTCCCAAACTCAAACCCCGCCTCTTTTCATGGAAGAGAAAGAACAACCCCCCTCTATTGTCATTGGCTGAAACACTCGAACACGACATGAATCTATCAAACTGATAATTAAAGAGACGTTTTAATAGGATTAATATTATCCCATATCACAAGTACAACACAGTTTATACATTTAGAAAGTTTAAGTGATTGCAATAATTGTAAATATTGTTATTGTGAGTAATTTAATTACTTTGACTATTCTATTTTTATTTCATTTCAGTTAATGTATGTCTTCGTTAATGATTACAGAAATAATAAGTATATACATTTTTGTCGTTTTTCATATTTTTGTATTTTTTACGATGTCTGATTAGTGAACAAATCCATTTTATGAGTCGAATCTTTCAATTGAACCAGTTGAGTCGGTTCACAATCCAAACAATTCTTCATGTACAGCATCGAGCTGAACGATTTATTAAAATAAGCACGTGTTAGTCCGCCTATATAACATGTATGACTTAAACGTGATGACATGCAGTGATCAAATGTGGGAGCAAAAAACTTTTCAAGGAAATTTGTAGCTTTTAATGATTCATAGATATCTATGTTGATGATTCATTTCAATGTTTCAGGCTAGCTAACAAACTACAGAGGAAACCTCACTTTGAATTACTGTAACTCACTGGATCAATTTATTACATAAGTTTAATCATTAATAAACCACGCATAGATACTTTGACCAAGAGATGTAAAAGTATTTATCTTTTAATATATAATAAACCATAAGATATATGGTTTAAAAAATAGAGTTTATAAGCTAAATCTGTTGCTGCAACTGAACAACAGCACAGGGCATCTCACCAAACACACTTATTTGATCTGTATAAACGTAATAAACACTAATATGTGCCTACATTTGACTTTTTTGAAGATGCATTATACCGCGACGGGATGTCAGGGACCAGGTGTGAGCAAAAGAATCACTGAATCGCTTTTTGAAACAAGTCGTTCGAAAGAACCGATTTTCAGAAATGAGTCGGACTTCCCCTCGGCGGTTCTGTGGTTTGCGGAAAAGCACTGCAACCAATCACCAAAGGAATTCAAGCTGGCCAATCACGCGTGAGACATGCTAATTTGGAACCAATCAGCGTCAGAGAACAGGCTGTTTGAAAATGTCTCAGGAAGTGTATATCCGCTTCGACACGGACGTAAACAAACGTAGCTTAGCAATCTAAGCCCCGTTGTAGCGAAAGAGAAATGTTACTGTAGCGCAATGTGTTTATTTGCCGCCGAGATCTAGAAAGAGCTGTTATCATTACAGGTAAGAACGATTTTATAGCATGCTTGGTTGTAAAACATATATGTTTTAGTTAGCTACCTAGCGCTCTGATAACAATGAAGGCAAAGCTTTTCTGTATCACAACAAAGGATTGGAATCGACAGGAATTGTTGTGATTTTCATTCACAATGTTATTCTAAAGGATTTATTTTCATTTTTGTGATTTTATTTCTCTTAGTTAAAGACATTGCTAACGCAATTCAGGTAAAATAAGGCTACAGCTAGCTAGCCAGACAGGTGCAGAACGTCTGTTCAAACATCTGCTGCTGTATCCTTCAGTTCAGATGCTGATCGACTCTCTGTTGTCGTTTTAAATCAACAGGAGCTGCGTTTTACCAGGAGCTGTACCCGAAAAGAGCTCAATTCTACAATGTCTACTTCAAATTTCAAGAATAAGTGCGTGACACAAATCAACTGTATATACTGTGATAGTCTGCTGTGTACGAGAGGGATGAAAGCAGTGCTTTTGGCTGATACGGAAATAGAGCTGTTCTCAACCGACATACCACCAAATAGGTGAGCCTTCCTACATCACTGAAAACTTCACAATGCATTTATTCAAAATGATCTTTATCATTTTATGCTTATCATAAACAAACCTGTGCTATTTTCCCTATTCAGGACAGTTGATTTTGTGGCAAGCTGCTATTCCACTGAAAGCTGCAAATGCAAATTAAGAGATATTGCTTGTTTGAAATGGTAAAGACGTCTTTATAACTACTTTCTCTTAGTTGTAACTAGTATTCAGGGTTGGTTATTAATCATTTATTAATGATGAATAAGATAATCTATAGGTCAAATATTGGATGACTCATTTTGATTTTATATAGATGTTTAAATCTGTTGAAATGTGGAAAAAATGTCAAGTTAATTAGCATAGTCTGACAGATGTCTGTTCATCTGTTAAGTGAAAAAAAAATGGTTTATACTTCTTTAAACATATATGAACTTGCAGGTGTACAAAGCAACATATGTTGTTTTGCTGTTTTCGCTTTATTGTTTAGTCCATTGTTTACACTGAGCAATTTGTTCTGTTTTATTGTGTCTGACAAAGCATTTGAATCAGGTGTTTTTTGTCTGGTTCTTTCTGCACATTCAGTGGGAATGTTGTGGGATATCACGTGGTGGCCCCATGCAAACCCTGCTTGCTGTCCTGTAACAATGGTCACTTCTGGATGTTCAACAGTGAGGCCGTGTCCACCATCAATAGACTGGATGCAACAGGTTTGACACATGGTGCAAATTCTCTCACTGTATTCAGACTAGAGCTATGATGATATCCTAATTATTATTTTAACAACATTGCGATCTGAAATTGAGCATCTTGGCAAAAAACACAGTTTGAAGTCGAGAGTCCAAACTCATTTACTGCATGTTAAATCCTAAATGCTGTTTGAATAACATTTATTTTTTTAAATCCGCTTGTGTGCACATTCACTGATTTCAATTTAAACTGTTCAACAAACAAGGAGTAGTAGTATTTACTTACATTTTAGAGACAATATTGTCTTTTTTTGCTCTGTTTTGCCTACAAAAATATTCCCAAGCAAATCAAGAGCAGAATTGTTTGAAGAATTAATCTCTGTGGACATTGAACAACACTGCAATTTTTCATTTCTGAAGGAATTTGTTTTTGAATGAATCATTTGAGAAATTTATTCAATGATTAATTTAAAGAGATAGCAAGCTGCTTGATTTCTAAATGAATCACCTGATCATTTTCATTATCTATGACAGGCCTAAAGCAGCCAAGATACCAACATGAAAGCACACCAAGCAAAATGTTGTTCAGTTGTTGTTCTTGTTATTTTAAATATATATATTAAAATAAAATAAAAATGTCAATAATATATACTTTTAGAACCAAGGTGTAAATTCTCTTTTTCTGTAAGTGTCTGTATCACACATACATAATATATATATATATATATATATATATATATATATATATATATATATATATATATATATATATATATATATATATATATATATTAGATTTGTCTTTCAGAAAGGGTGCATCAAATAGATCATAATCAATGATTATGAAACCGAAACAGCCTTTTGTATTGTGATAACATTTTTCAATTACAATTAGCCTTGTTGAACATAGAATTTCTTTTCATAAAAAAAACTAAATATAAACTGTCCAGAACCCAGTTGCATTAATAATAGTTAAAAACTTATTATCGATATATGTATTATAATTGTTATTTTTTTATATTTGAAGTATTTATTAACAGAAGTCTGTCTCTTTTATAGGGCAGAACCTGCTCCTGTGGGGAGATCTTCCGGAACTGGAAGACAGTGATGACGAGAGCTTGGAAAGTTTCTCAGAAGAAGAGTACCTCAGATAGAAACACAGGCCAAAACAAGTAGACTCTGACGGTAGCGAACTAGTTTGCTTTCACAGATCTCCGTTTAAAGCACAGTGAATTGTCTTTAGCTGACTGGGAAAAGGCAAAAAAATAGGTCTTTACCATCTAGCTTGTTTCATATTCATGCTTCTGCTATTTTCTTTCGGCATTCATCTCATATTTATTTAAGTATGTCAGAGTGCCACTACCAAAGAAAAAATGTGTCCGTTTTCTTTGCTTTGCGGTTGCAGTAGCACAAAACATGGTGATGGGACTTTAAGACTTACTAAAGTATCCTCATGTGTGTCTATGCAGCATTCACAATGGTTTCAGGCTGTTCCAGTAGAATAACAGCAGTGATAATTAAGGTGTTAATACAGCTTGTTTGCTCGAGTACCAATGCAGTTTTTTGGAGGCGATCAAATGGCTACCCTGCTAGCCAAAAAAGAGATGGGTAGATAGATAGATAGATAGATAGATAGATAGATAGATAGATAGATAGATAGATAGATAGATAGATAGATTAAAGTAAATAACCAACATACCATGTTTTAATGGTTTATTAGTATATATCTGCTTTAAAATTGAACGACAAGTAGTCACTTCAAGACATGATGGATATCATTACGTATAATGGTATCTTTAGGGCCAGATTTACCAAAATGGATTTTTGTTAGAGTTACCCATTGCAGTTTCCTTTGCAGACACAAAATGTATAGGAGGACAGTGTTTAAAGTCTGTGTGAACAAAGTTGCTAAGACTTTTTTTCAGTATACTGATGTACTTCCAACTGAAACCGAATACTGAGTGGGGCGGTGCTTTCTTTTTCCGCATTATTCCCTCAAAGCAAACTTATAGTAAGAGAGGCGTGATTAAGAATTGAGGTTATATGAAATGTATGTAAATGATCTGCTGCATTCATGTTATTTAATTCAGTGCTTCTCAACCATGTTCCTGGAGGATCACCAGTTCTCCACATTTTCAATGTCTTCTTTACCAAATACACCTTATTCAGATCAACAGCTCATTAACAGAGACTGAAAGACCTGTAATGGGTGTGATAGACAAAGGAGGCCTCCAAAACATGTAGTGTTGATGGTCCTTCAGGAACATGGTTGAAAAACACTGATTTAATTAATGCGTTTGTCGGTAGATCACTCCCAAAACATTCCACTTACATCAGCAATTTTTCTGGAATTTCACTTTTTTGCTACTTTGCCCTGTTTTAGTTGATCTGCTCTTGAGAGTGTGTTTACACTTGTAGTTTAGTACTTGTGGTTTGCTTTGTCTGGACCACAAAAGAACACATTTAGATTCTCCTAGCATTCACATTATTCATGTTAAGACCACACCTAAAGATACCAAAAATGCTTTTATGACAAGTACTTTGCGACAGATTTCACCAAACATACAAAACATTGCTGTGAGCTGGGCTAAATGTGCTTGCTGTTTGTGTGTACATGGTGTGTGTGTGGGTTTTTTTCCCAGTTCTCAAAGATCTGCTGCAAGAAAATGCATTTCTGATGCCTTCTGAACTGTAATGGGCAGTTTATGCTTTTCATAGTCGCATCTTGTGATGTCATGTACTGTTTTTGGGTCGTTTAGATGATTTTGGTCCATGTGTTTATATTTCAGTCTAACCACACCAGTTTGTTTGGAAGTGGACGGAGAGCTAGCTTTTCAGTGGTTTTGGTTAATTTGTTTGGTTCAGATGGCAGCCTTCATTTATTCACATGAATCATGAACAAAACAAACCAAGGTTTATTTTAACCTAGGGCTGGGCGATTAATCGAAAAGTAATCTATCAACATTCAAAACCTGTAACTGAGCTAATTTTTACAGATCGAATTTTTTTTCTCAGTTTCTTTCCTGATTTGTGACCCTGCTCTGCACCTTTTTTATACTTAAAGTAGGACGATGGATGCATTCTTGAGCTGTACTTTGCAGTACATTGGCGATGGTTTGAAGTTGTGCCAGAGATGCCTAGAGATTGCATATTTTCCATTACATTAATATTATTATTTACATTTAAGAAATGCTTAAATATTAATTACAGGATAAACAAGAAATATTTTATTTAGAAAAGATACTGCTTATTTTCTACTTTTTAATATGAAAACACTGAAAATAATTTACTTTGTTTACAAAAGTTATTTATTTTCACTTTTTTATAAGAAAAAAAGAGACTGTTGGTTTTAGGCAACGTGTGTTTTTATTTCAGTTGATGTTCAATAAATGATCATAGATAGTAGATAGTGTGTGTTTTAGGGCTGGGCGAGTAATCGAAATTGACATTCATAACCTATAATCGATCAAATTTTTCCAAGTAAATTTTTTTTTCAGTTAGTTTCCCTACAGCGGGTTGAGTCATGTGACCCCACTCTGTTTACTTTTCTGCATCGATTCTGGCTGACGTGCACCTCTCAAAAAAATTAACTACACATTGGGTTGTTGCATAGCGCAAGCTCTGTGATTGGTTGGTTTGGTATCGTTGATGAGTGTGGGCGGGGCCGAGAGTGATAGGTGAGTCTTTACAAGTGTCCAGTCTCATGAAGGAGCTGTTTTGTGTTTACCTTATGATTAAAGTTATTGCACGTCCACCAGTTCCCGCCTTTGAATGAGCGAGTTTGAGCTACTTCTACATTAAGGTAGCGTTCAGAAAAAAACAAACACTCGTGAAGAAACTCTGCACTCAAGACATGTTTAAAATATTATTTACAGGTTATACAATTTTACAGGTTACAGGTTTTACAGGTTTACAATTTAAAAGTGCTATTTTATTAAAAAAAAAATACTGCTTATTTTCTACTTTTAATAGAATATTAATATAGAATAATAATATTAATATTCAATATAAAATATTGAAAATAACTTACTTTGTTTCCAAAAGTGCAAGTTATTTATTTTCACTTTTTTATAAGAAAATATTTGGCAATGTGTTTTTTTAATATCAGTTGTTCAACGTTGATGTTCATTAACACTCAGTAGATAGTGTGTGTTACCTTTAGTAGATATTGTAATGCACCCTTCCCTGCAGGCACAGGACATCAACATATCGTTATATTGACGTTGTACCCCAACGTCGTGGGGACGTTGAATTTTGTTTCTAAATGAAAATCGGGTTGACGTCAGGTCGACGTCAATGTCCAACCTAAAATCAACCAAATATCAACGTCTAATCATGTTACATCTTGACGTTGTGTGGACATTACCACTATGACATCTATCAGACGTTGGATTTTGATCACTTTCCAATTCAAACGTAAAATCAACCAAATATCAACGTAATTTGACGTCGTTATTGGACGTCAAAATAATGATGTCCTAAGATGCTGGCAAGACATTGAAATTTAGTCACCTGACGTCATGATCTAAATCTAACCTAATACGTCTTATGATGTTGTGCGCCTGCTGGGTGCATTCAAAAATCTTGCACTTGTAATATGTGAGCATATTTACTGTACACAACCTGTCAGTGAACTTTGAGGGCAAAAAAAATAAATAAGTAAATAAAATAATCGTTCATTAATCGTAATCGAGTTAAAATGTTCATTTAATCAAGATTTTGATTTTAGGCCAAGTCGCCCAGCCCTATTTTAATCTAACCAAAACAAAAATGTGAGCAAATCCACTGGACACACGGTTTTTCCTTCATTGTCCTCCTAGTGTATTGTCTGTAGTTTGATTTTGGTTCTGGTTTGAAGTGGTACAAAATGACTTGGCAGCTTTAAGTAGAGCTTTTTGCGTTCCGGTTTTTCATATTACGGTATATTTTTCATACTTCGGTACTTATCGACGGTTCTTTGTTTTTGTTTTTCCTGGTAGTTTATAATCTGTATCTCCAGTTATGATTCACTGTCATGAGATGTAAAATCCATAAACAATAATACTTATGACACTTTGACATACTGAACAAATCTTTTTTTTTTTTTTTTTTGGAAAATAACGTTTTGCATCGTCCATTTATTTTAAAGACACGATGTAATCATTCAGTAGCAATTTTCCTCAGTCCTGTTTACCATTTCACTGTGTGACTATACTGATTTTTCCCAAATCTTTCAAGATTAAGAAGGCTTTCATGCCTACTGTAAATGTCTTAGAGCAGGCATGTCCAAGCTCGGTCCTGGAGGGCCGGTGTCCTGCAAAGTTTAGTTCCAACCCCAATCAGACACACCTGGGCTAGCTAATCAAGCACTTACTAGGCTTTCTAGAAACATCGGTGCAGGTGTGTTGAGGCAAGTTGGAGCTAAAATCTGCAGGACACCGGCCCTCCAGGACCGAGTTTGGACACCCCTGTCTTAGAGCAACATATTATGTCATGTTGTATTGAAGGTTGCATTTTTTTCAGTAAAAACATCAGCAAGAAGAATAAACAACCACTATTGTGATAGCTTTCAGGTGTAGCATTTTTAGACGCTGGCTCTTTTTATGCCTTGAAGCGAACTTTAGTATGCATTTATGACCAAAAGGAAATGAAAATATGTTTTGCATTTTAACTTATTAACAGAGGATTTATTTGATTTAAGTTATGTATGTTTTGAATGTATTTATTAACAGACATGATACTGTATTTATATTGACATGATTTCGTTTGCGCCATGTGAGGATGAAAAAAACAGTTTGTAAATTTTATTCTGCACCGACAGTATGTTGTTGGTTTAAACTTTGGGTTATTTTGTATGCTGAATGTCTTGATATTAAAGTTTTTAAATGTGAACGTGCTTCTGTACTTTTTGTTTGATTCGCTAATGTTTAATGCTGTCTTAAACTGTTTTAAAATGGTAATTCTCAATAATTGTATTACATGGCAATATATACAGTTGAAGTCAGAATTATTAGCCCCCTGTATATTTTTTTCCAAATATTTTTTTACTAGATATTTGCAAGACACTAGTATTCAGCTTAAATTTAAAGACGTAACTAGATTAATTGTTCTGTACACAATTAAAAAAAAAAAAAACGTTTAAAAAGGCTAATAATATTGACCTTAAAATGGTTTAAGAAAAATCTAAAGCTGCTTTTCTTCTTGCTTCAGAAGAAAAAAATATCGGAAATACCGTGGAAAAATTCCTTGCTCTGTTAAACATCATTTGGGAAATATTTGAAAAGAAAAAAGAAATTCACATGAGGGCTAATAATTTTTATTTCAACTGTACAAGGTGGTACAAGTTTCATTTGATGTTTTTACTTAGTATTTATTTGATCAAAATCACATGCAAAATTTAAATAGTAAATTATTATAAAATATGAAATCAGCTGTTTCTAGTTTTTATAGTTTAAAATGGATTCCTGTTTTCAGCATCATTTCTCCAGTCTTCAGTGACACAAAAGTAATTTCAAGAGCTTGCACAAGATATTGCTTGATAATAATAGCAGATCTGATATGCTGTCCCTTCTTCGGCGACCTTGCTGTGAGGCGAACGTGCTACCCACTGTGCCACCGTGTCGCCCGTCTTCCATTCATATATGCTAAATAAAGGAATAAACATTGTTTTGTTTTTATTTAACAAAAAAAATATTGTTGAGTATTTTTAGTGTATTTGTATGTCTTCATTAATATTTAATAATCAATTTTTAAAAATTACAATATGTTTAACCAAGGGCAACTCAGTGGCGCAGTAGGTAGTGCTGTCGCCTCACAGCAAGAAGGTTGCTGGTTCAAGCCTCGGCTGGGTCAGTTGGCGTTTCTGTGTGAAGTTTTTCTCCCTACGTTCGCGTGGGTTTCCTCCGGGTGCTCCACAGTCCAAAGACATGTGGTACAGGTGAATTGGGAAGGCTTAAATTGTCCGTAGTGTGTGAGTGTGTTTGGATGTTTCCCAGAGATGGGTTGCGGCTGGAAGGGCATCCGCTGCATAAAACTTGTGCTGGATAAGTTGGCGCTTCTTTCCGCTGTGGTGACTCCGGATTAATAAAGGGACTAAGTCGAAAAGAAAATGAATGAATGAATGTTTAACCAATATATATATATATATATATATATATATATATATATATATATATATATATATATATATATATATATATATATATAAAGAAGTGAACATTACTAGGAGCACTGTATGTGTCCATTATTACAAATTTAGCGCACATGAAATGAATTCTGCAGGATAATAGGCTATTCCAACCAACTGGGAAACCAGACAAGAAGAGCAATTGTCTGAGAAGTGACAAAAACATCAGCTGAAATGCTGACGCAGATGCAGAGCTATTCTGCTGAAATGGCATAATCTTTGAAGCATCTCTTCAGTATTCCTCTGATTCACATCTGAGAGAGAGAAGCTCCACTTAAGGAGGAAAAGCCTACAGTAATATAACACACACAATTCACTGGAGAAAACAGCTAAATACATCCACACATCCAGAAATACCTTTATCATGATCTGGGGTTTCTCTTCAGGAATAAAAAACTATTGGATTTTTTTAATATATATGGTGACAGATTGCAAAATAGTCCAATCCTGAGGAGGTCATATTTCATTAAACCTACAGATGAACAGAGCTGTGACTCCAAAAAACTGCTATACAGAATTCATGTGAGGAAATGAATGATTTTGGAGTTCTAAAAAATTAAATGCCACACAAATATATAATAGGATAGTAACTCTTTATTCCTAAAGATATTAAATGTATACATTTTCTTAAATATTGATGACAAGCTGCCAGTTGGTTATTATTAAAATCCAAATTTATTAACATTAATTAATGCACTGTGAGTTAACAAGAACTGATCTTACTTTCCTTAACTTACATTTACATGCTGAATAAATGCTGTAATGTATTGTCTGTTGTTTGTTTGTCTTATTAAATACAATACAAAAGTAATGGAATCTTATTGCAAAGCGTTACTGTTTTTTTGGTACACACATATATATCATTTACTAAATGATTTAGATTCGTTTTTAAATAATTTATTCAAATGATTCATTCACATTTTTGTTTGTTTGCTTTCTTTTTTCATGTATATATATTCTATTCAGTTTTGGATAACTATTTATTTAAATATTTTTGAAGGATTTTTTTGTAATAAGAATTATTATTAAATACTATTTATTAATTATTTATTATTTAATTACTATTAAATAATTTTCATCCAATATTTATTTAGTTTATTTTTATATTTTATTTGTTTGTTGTATTGATAAGCTACAAAAAGCTGCATGCTTTCACCCAAAAGATATAGAGGACTGTGAGCAAATCAAGGCAAAGGCAGATTCTGCCTGTCTAGTTTATTGAATATAGAACTCCACTGTGTTATAAATGTGATTGTTTATGATTTTATTGCAATGAGTTAGAAAAGTTATACTGCATTCGTTAATACAATTCAAAGTAATGTTTTCTTTTCACATTTGCTGCATTCGCTGTGTAAAACATATGCTGGAATAGATGCTGATTCATAAACCGAAGGAAAATTAATGAATGAGTAATGTTTTCTATTTATTTTTAAACATTATGAAATAAATTAGGAAAATACCCATGGCAACTTCAATGTATGGGCAACACGGTGGCGCAGTGTGTAGCGAAGTCACCTTACTGCAAGAAGGTCGCTGGTTTGAGCCCCGGTTGGGTCAGTTGGCATTCCTGTATGGAGTTTGCATATTTTCCACATGTTGGCATGTCTTTCTTCCGGGTGCTCTGGTTTCCCCCACAATCCAAAGACATGCGCTATAAGTGAATTGAATGAACTAAATTGGCTGTAGTTTATGTATGAGTGATTACAAGAGTTTATGTTTGTTTCCCAGTGCTGGGTTGTAGCTGTAATGGCATCTGCTGCGTAAAATAAGCTGGATAAATTGGTTGTTCATTCCGCTGTGCTGACCCCTGATTAATAAAAGGACTCAGTCAAAAAGAAAATGAATAAATGAACTTTAATGTAAAACTGTTTGGTATATTTATCTTTGGCCCACAGCTATCAATTATATTTGGATTGTTGGCCCTTCAAACGAAAAATTTTGGGCACCCCTGGCCTAGACCGAACCTCTTAGGGGATACTTGATCAACAAAGGGGTAATCTGAGATTTGTTAGGCTAGACCAACTAGCTGCCATGAAATCTATAACTTTGAGATAGAAAGATTCCACTTTTTTAATTCTATATGGATTAAAGAAGTATAATCCTACATGCTTTTGGAAGAAAAAAATAGTTTGAAAAAGTGTCAAAATGAATTTGTCAGATATCCAGTATTTGGGTATGCAGAAATGTAGTTTTATTTTTGGGGTTTAACAGGACAGAATGCAGAATGTTTTATTTTATTTTATTTTATTTTATTTTATTTTATTTTATTTTATTTTATTTTATTCATGGTGTACTTGTGACACTATGGGTTGGATGTTTGAGCGTGTTTAGGGAAGTATATTTGGTGATGATAGATCTACTGTACTTTGTTTTATGTTGTATTCGACGTGTAAAAACCCATTAAACATAATGTTTGGTATTTATTAATTTGCTTATTTTTATATAAATGTTTGGTTTTTTATTCAGTTATTCACTCATTTTCTTTTTAGCTTAGCGCAATGCACCGCCAACTTATCTAGCATATATTTTACGCAGCGGATGCCCTTCCAGCTTAAACCCAGCACTGGGAAACACCCATACACTCTTGCATTCACAGACATACACTACAGCCAATTTAGCTTACCCATTGCACCTATACCACATGTCTTTGGACTGTGGGGGAAACCGGAACAACAGGATTTAACTCACGCGAACAAGGGAAGAACATGCAAACTCCACACAGAAATGCCAAAAGACCAAGCCAGTGCTTGAACCAGCGACCTTCTTGCTGTGAGGCGATCATGCTACCCACTGCACCCCCATGATGCCTATTTATTCAGTTAATTAAAGTTGTTTATTCATTAATTTAGCATATTCACAGACCAGAGTTAGGGTTAGGGTGGCCAAAGCACCTTACTGCTAGCATATTAAACATATTTGGTGTCTTATTTGATTTTCCTATACAGTGTATCAGGTATTCATGCCCATGATCTCAAAAGAGCAAATATGAAAAGATGAGAATGTCTTAAAAACTCCTAAAATGAAACATTTGGCATTTCAGCTATACCTCATTATTTTACACTTGAGAAAAATGCTGACTTACTTGGCTGTGATGAATTATAATAACTGTTCAGACACATCTTAACTTGAAAAGCACCTTCCAGTATTTGAGGCTCATCTATCAAAACAGTCTTTTTTTTATTTGCACATTTTCACACCTCAGTAATTCATTTGTCAAGCAGCTCTTTGTGTGTGTGAACACTTCCCAACAAACGCAATCAGGAACATGAATGTCAAAAATTATATATTGTGCAACATAATAACATCACCACACCAAATGTTTAGTCTTGCCACTTTCATCTTGTTAATGGCTAAAATCACATGCTGTCAAACACAAAACTGACTAGTCAATCTAAACTTAAAATAACATTTCAGAAGAACCAACACACAACATTTTGCTGTATATATTTGTTGTTGTTGTTTTCTTGTACTATTTGTCAGAGTTTGAATGTGTACAGTTTAATTTGTATTTGTATAATATATATATATATATATATATATATATATATATATATATATATATATATATATATATATATATATATATATATATATATATATATATATATACCCAAATTAAACTGTATTCCTGATTCCTAAATCCCCCCCAAAAAAATTTTTCTGTATATATCAGATCTTGCAAGTTCTTCTAACAGAGTACATTGTAATTTAGTAACACATTTTCACGAGATTGAAAACAAAACAAAAAAGTACCAATGTTATGTTAAAGAATGTTTTTGTTTTTTAAAGCCAAGTGATTATATATATATATATATATATATATATATATATATATATATATATATATATATATATATATATATATATATATATATATATATATATATATATATATATATATATATATATATATTTGCTTATACTACAATTTGGGAAAATATTTCAATATTTATTCTTTTAATGTTACACTAATTAATATTGATATTATTTTTTTTGTGCTAATAATCTGAGAATGTTTATCAAGTCTGGTCTTGAAATAACCTTTTATGTTCATTATAATAACACTTTTTAAATGACCTACAATGAACATTAAAATGGTGATCTCTTATGTTAGATTGAATTGATTAATATTGCTGTGTTCATATATATATTTCAGTTTCAGAATCCTTTAAATACTCCAGTTCTATAAAAATCTGCATATGTTCATATTGTGATTTTAATCATTCTTTACATTTATATAACACTTTTCTGGACACTCAAAGCACTTTTACACATTTTTGGAAGAATTTCCTCATCCACCATTGTGCAGTATCCACCTGGATGACGTTACAGCAGCCATACTTTGCCAGAGCACACACCACACACACCACAGCTGATAGGTGGAGGGTAGAGTCTAGGATACAGCTACAGATTCACACATCAATATAGCATTTTTGTGCCACTGTATAACAATAATTAATATGATTATTACAATTGGTTTCCCAGTAATGGGTTGCTGATGGAAGGGAATCTGCTGCGTAAAACATATGCTGGATAAGTTGGCAGTTCATTCCGCTGTGGTGACCTCTTTTTTTTTAATAAACTGACTAAGCCGAAAAGAAAATTTAGGGTTGGGGTAGGGGTAGATGTTAAAAAATACAATTTATTGGGTAATTTAACAAATGACATAAATCATACTTGGTATAACTACTGTTTTTACATTACTGTGACGGTTAGGTTTAGGATTGGGGTAGACAATTTATGGGACATTTCATAAGTAATATAAATAATTCTTGTTAACTTCTGGCTGCAACCGTATCTGATCAAGCAACAACTTTGGGGGAGACAGAGTGATGAAGCCAACTATGATAGGTTGATGATTAGGAGGCCAAGATGCACTGAGGACAGTGGGCAAATTCGGCCAGGATGCAGAGGTTAAACCCCTACTCTTTTTCAAAGGACATTCTGGAATTTTTACAGACCACAGAGAGTCAGGAATGTCTCATCTGAAAGACGGCACTCACTGAGCAGTATATAGTCCTCATCAATATACTGAGGCGTTAGGATCAACACAGACCACAGGTTGAGTACTGACTGGTACTGACCAGGTGCAACCCTGCTTAGCTTCAGTGAGCGACAATGTAAGAGTTGCAGAGAGCTGCTTAATTAATTTTAAATGAATTAAGATTCTGTTTCAGGGATTATTGATTATTTACATTTTTATATTTATATTTTCTTTTATAATTTTAATTTTAGTTTTTGTCATTTAGTCATTTATTTAATCTGTTATAATTTTTGAAAACTATTGCAGGTCTTCTTCCCTAAATTAAATATACTTAAAACTATTAATAATAAACCTGTTTTCCAAATTATTCATCCATTAAAGCTAAGCAATTGTGCAATGGCAATGAAGAATGCAAAAGAAAAAAAAATCATACCTGATCGAACTTACAAAGTAACAAAAACATTGGCTTTTATCCCACACACAGCAAATTTGTTCAAACATGTAAATAGAAATTCAGCAATCATGGCTAATAAAACATGTGGGCCTGCGCCTCAACATGTAGCTTACCGTCAGAAAACCAACTCAATAATTTTACACTGAATGTGTGAAGGAATGGGGGATGGTTTGAAGTCAGTGAAGAGGCTGCTATTGTTGCAAACTGACAGGGCCTGTCAATCTTCAAGAATGTCTCAAGCCAACAGTCACCTTAAGAATAGGGGACCTGAAAAGGACTGTCAGTGTTTGTAAAAAATGACTGGTTTTGAATGGAAGGTTGTCCACTGGAAGATCAGGAATGGCTTTGAAAGGTCAAACTGATTAAAGAAGTCTCATATAGTGCAAAATACAATAGAGTTTGCTGATGGACATGTAGGTGAGAATTTACCAGCAGATGTCAATGAATGGGGGGACAACAAACAAATTGGCATCAAGGTGTTGGGCGCCTAAGTGTCTGTGATGACCTCTGTTCACTGTTGAAAGCACAAAATGAGTATGTGAGCATTAGAACTGTAGTTTGGCACAACAAAAGAAGGTCACTTTTTCAGACAAATCCCATTTTTTACATCACATGTACAAGAGATGGGATCAGGGTGCACTGTGGGACGATGACCATCCAATGGAGAGAGTGTGATAATCTGGGCGATTTTCTACCGAGAAAGCCTAGGTTTGTGAAAGATCTGTCAGTGTTTGCTAGAAATGTTTGGTTTTGTATGGAGTGATGTCCACTGGGATATGCATGAAAGGTCAAAACTGATTATATATGTCTTGTATAATGCCAAAAACAATGTAGTTTCTTGATGGACACCTACGTGAGAATTTACCAGCAGTGGTCAAAAGAGAGAATGACAAATGACAAATTGGCAACAATATGTTGGACGCCCAAGACTCAACACGACTACCGTTGTGTACCCAAAACCAATCAGAGTGTCTGTAATGGCCTCTGTCCACTTCTGAAAGCACACGCATGTGAGCATTGGAATTGGAGCTTGCCACAATAAAAGAAGATCACTTGTTCAGACAAATCCCATTTTTTACATCACATGCACAGGTAACTGTGAACATGTGTACCTTTACCTAGGTAAGAGTTGGGATCAGGGCGCACTGTGGGATGATGACCAGCCAATGGAGGGAGTGTGATGATCTGGCCAATTTTCTACTGAGAAACCCTCCCTAGGTTTGCATAAGATCTGTCAGCATTTGCTAGAAATGGCTGGTTTGGAATGGAGTGATGTCAACTTGGAGATCAAGGATACCTATGAAAGTCAAAATTGATTAAATATGTTTTCTATAATGCAGACAACAATCTAGTTTGTTGATGGACACCTACGTGAGAATTTACCAAGAGTGGTGAAAGCGACTAACCACAAATTGGCAACAGAAGGGTGCCCAAGACTCAACACGGCTGGTATTGGGTGCCCAAAACTAATCAGAGTGTCTGTAATGACCTCTGTTCACTTTTGAAAGCACACAATGAGTAGGAAAGCATTGGAACTGAGGCTTGGCGCAAAAAAAGGAGAGTCACTTGAGACCCTTTTTTACATCACATGGACTGTAAGCTGTGCACATGTGTACCGCTACCTAGGGAAGAGATGGGATCAGGGTGCACTGTGGGATGATGACCAGCCAATGGAGGGAGTGTGATGATCTAGCCAATTTTCTACTGAAAAACCATCCCTAGGTTTGCAAAAGATCTGTCAGCATTTGCTAGAAATTGCTAGTTTGGAATGGAGTGATGTCCACTGGAAGATCAAGGATATCGATAAAAGTCAAAACTAATTAAATGTATCTTGTATAATGCAGAAAACAATGTCGTTTGTTTATGAAAACCTACGTGAGAATTTACCAGCAGTGGTGAAAGGAAGGACAAATGACAAAGTGGCAACCAAATGTTGGGTGCCCAAGACTAAGCAAGGCTGGTGTGGGGTGCTTAAAACCAATCAGGGTGAATATAATGACCTCTGTTCGCTTCTGAAATCACACAATGAATATGTGAGCATTGGAACTGAGGCTTGGCGCCATAAAGGACAGTCACTTGTTCAGACAAGACCCATTTTAAGTCACATGGACTGTAAGCTATGTACATGTTTACCTTTACCTGGGGAGAAATGGAAGAGGGTGCATTATGTGAGGACGTCAAGCCAACGGAGTGTGATGATCTGGATGATTTCTTACTGAGAAACTCTGGGTCTGTCAGTGTTTCCAAGAAATGGCTGTTTTTGACAATAGTATCTGGATGCAGCCTTTATGATGCAAGCTGAGATTGCATCTCTCAGCGATGCAATGTCAGACACAATGCACTCAATGGAGATAGTGACATCACTGTGAAGGGTAGGGTTAGTAGTGGGGTTAGGTGAGCCCATTAAAAAGCATTGCATGCCGCTCAGATTGCACTGCACCACGTCTGCGGCCAGACCCCTCTTGTTTTGGAATGGAGTGATGTCCACTTGGAGATCAGAGATATCTGTGAAAGGCCACAACTGAATTGTGTCTTATATTATGCAGGGAACAACACAGACACTTTTTTGAAACTTGATGTTCTGTCAGATTTAAGTAAATAGACGATCTTCTATTACACTAATTACAAAAGAATGATAATGATGGCTATGCAAGAAACGTGTACGTATATGGAGCTGCATAACCTCATACCAATCAAGGTGACTATGATAATCTCTGTCCATCATCGAAAGTAGGTTAAAATAGGTTGCTTATTCAGACAAGGCCCACTTTTTCTTATCTTTTTTAAGAAGGGGGGGGGTGATGGTCTGGGAAATATTATACTGACACACACTGGATCAAGAAAATGTCTGTCAGTGCTTGTAAGAAATTGCTGATTGTGAACGAAGTGTTGTTTCCAGGGAATGTCTCTGAGAGGTCAAAACAGATAAAATATTTCTCATACATATGTGTTATGTGCCCACAACTCAGCAAGCTATCCCATTTATATTTGAACCAGCAGAAGGTCCATTGTGGGGTTGCGTATCCTCAGACCAGTCAGAGTGTCTACGATGATGCAATGGAAGATGATTACTTGTTTACACAAGGACTATTTTCTTTTACATCACATGTACTGCTTTGTATGTGTGTGCTGTTTAGATGGGGAAGAGATTACTTGGGGATGACTTTTTTCACCTGGGAAACCCTGGGTCTGTAAAAGGTTTGCCAGGGTTTATAGCTTGTTGATGAGTACCCAGATGAGAATTTACTAACTGTGGTCTTAAAAGGGCCAAACCACAAACAAGGGTGTTAGTCATGCAAGGCTCAAAGATTCATTAGAGCACCAAAAGCTATCCCATTTGTAGCAGCACATGGCAAAGTAGTCAGTACAGAAAGGTCACTGTTTCAAGTCCCAGCTGGACCAGGAGGCCTTTCTGTGGGGAGTTTGCATGTTCTCCCCGTGTCTGCAGGGTTTCCTCTGGGTGCTCCGGTTTCTTCTAAAGTCCAAAGACATGCGATATAGGTGAATTGGATAAACTAAATTGGCAGTAGTGTGTGAATGGGAGAGTGTGTGTTGGTGTTTCCTAGCATTGAGGGTTGTGGCAAGAAGGGCAAAACACATGCCAGAATAACTACTACTTCATTCTGTTGTGGTGACCTCTGATAAAGCAGGGAATAAGTAAAGGAAAGTGAGTGAGTGATCTATCCCATTTGATCTCAGCCAAAAATGTACTTTCGCACCTGCTACAAATGCTAAAGATGGCTCAAGAAGGAATGCATCATACTCATATGCTTTCATGACCTCTGTCCACTGTCGAAAACACACACAATGGGCATGTGAGCATTGGAACTTTGGTAAAATAGATGAAGATTGCTTGGACAGACAAGTCTTATTTTCTTTTACATCACACAAGAACAGCTGTGCACATATGTGTTGTTCACCTAGGTAAGAGATGGGACCAGGATGCACTCTGAGGTGGTGACAAGCAGGTGGAGAAAGTATTATGATCTGGGCAATTTTCTACTGAGAAACCTGGCCTATTTTTGAAACCCAGTAAACATTCCCCCTATTGACCTTATTCTAAAATGCGGGAGTGCGCCTGTTTTCACGATTGTTTTAGAACTTCCGATTAGGTCCCCTATGGGAGAAATGACTAGGAATAATAAACGGCAGAAAACGGTCAAACTACTCGCTCTACAAACAAATGTTTGCATTACTATACAGACCAAGTAGAATAATATAATAAGAAAATATCAGTTTGCAACACCAAGCAGCGTAACGAGCAGTTTTCAACATCTAAAATTGAATGGAAGTGAATGAGACCGGAAGTCTCGAGCCAAAATGATTCAAATGGCTGCGCCCGCTGGTCGGCAAAGAATAGGGGGAATAGAAAAGCAAATTAGCTTCGCATACATCAGTCTTTTTCACAAAGCCACATTTCATGCAACAGGTTTCTTATGTTACCACTTTCATGTCAGATGAGCTACGTTTAAATCACATTGGAATATGTGAAACACACATGTAACAGCGTGTTTCATATTCCAATGTGATTTAAACATAGCTCATCTTACATGAAAGTGGTGCTGATGTTTTTCTGAAATTGTCAGATCGACTAATGTTGAATACGTTAATTAATGCAAATCAAGCCAATATTACCATCTTTTTACAGCCTAGTTAAAGTCAGTTTAGGCATTTATGTAGCCTATTTTTGAGATGGTAGACCTTACTAAATAATAATCAGTTGAAGCTGCTCAAAATATACAAGTCAAAACTGAACAAATAAGAGCTTGTAGTAAAGCTTGCTACAGTTATCTATGTGACTGTCCACATGTTAATTGGATTACTCAACATTGTAGTACTCAATGTTATTTTGAGAAATAACAGGTTGTTTTTTTTAATTGTTTCTCATTTTCTGTTAAACACTGTAGGCCTTGCATGCATTACTCTTATATAAAATGATGATTTATTGCATAATATTTAAAGAATTTGACTGGTACTCTGGCCTCATCAAATACAACACATTTACAACTGCTAAACTGTGTTGTGTGATATGTTGGACTGCTAAATATACATTTTTTGTTTATTTTAAAATGCAAGGTGTTGAACGAACAAATATTGATATAGGTCTATGTAAACACTTGCAATTTGAACATGTTCCAAATCTACACACACATATTTGTAGTTTTGCAAGACCGGCCCAATTTAGACAGGCCCAATAATTGGCCAGCTTTTATAAGTCACGATGGTTTCGATTATTCGATAGTGCGCATGCGCTTCTACAGGTGAGCGGTAAAGTTTGGGCAGTCATGCACAGATGTGGGTCATACTAGCCAATAATTCATAACAAATTTAGAGAAAATGAAATAGCCTAAAAATTGACAAACAGACTATTTTATTCAAATTTTTACACGAAACATCCAATTGTTTGAAATATGATAGACGTTAAACACAACCTGAAGCGACCACAAGATGAGACAAGATATGCAGGATTTAAAGGTCAGTAAAGATTTTACGACTGAAGCAATGTTTATTATTATTATTAATGTTTTTTAAACAATTGTTTTGGCTCGTTGGTGATGACAATTGTGTTTTTTGAACAGATTTTTGAAAAAGACATGAAAAAGTCATGGTGTACGTCTTGTTTGTTCATGCTAATTTGTGTTAGCTCTATCTTTTTCCGTCAGGAGTTATTTCAAAAAGTTATGCCCACTGCTCCTTTTAAAATAAAATTTAACTAAATAGTTCTACATGTCTACCTAGTCTACATGTTTCGTGTATGCTGAAGCAAATATTCCTTAAAAGACAAAGGGGAAAGTTATTTGTTGGCATGTGCCTATCCTGGGTAAATGGCTCCATCTGCTGGTTATTCATAATATGCAGCTAGTTAAGGGTTCAGTTGTCAGGACTGGATTTCAAACCGCGGTCCAAGGATCTTCAAATGGAGAAATCTATTTGTTGAAGAAAATATATAAAATGTATGTTATTTAATTAAGAAAAGTAAATATAAAAAAACAAATATTAAAACGAACCTTTTAACGTAAATAAACACGTTAATATAATATTAAAATAAAATAATATAGCTATAAATAATACAAAAATATTAGTAAGATTTTATTAAATAATGCTAATTTTGTTTTAGTTTCTACGAATAAAAATAAGTTAAGTAACTAAAACAAACAAACACAAATTCTATTTTAAAAATAGATGTGATTAAATAATAAATGCTGCAATGAGTGTACAAAAACAAACAAATAGCTTATTTTAATAGAAACGAAAACTTATTTTTGCATAGTATACATGTCCGTCATGTTGAATATGATGAAGAGAATTGAACGGAAATTTGGGAATTCAACTGTGAAATGAAAGGGTTGGAAAAAAAAGCAAAGGAAGGGATTGCATGAAGGACCAAAAACCCATACAGTCCTACAGCTTTGGATGAGCCAACTCGACGAAGGTTTGCATGCTTTCTGCGAGTGCTGTATTTTCAGTAGTTAATCTCATCTGTCCCACAAGAGGGAGCCATAATACAAGAATACAGAAAACATTTCGTCTCACGTCTCATATTGGACCCTCGATCGCAAAGCATTCTTTTTACCGTATAGATCAGCATTCAGCAAAATTGCTTTGGTCTCAGCTTGTTTCACATTCATTTTTTGGTGCTGTGTAGATTGTTAGTTATGCAAATATTTTCTCACTTTAAATATCTCTCAGTATTCCGCCACCCCTTCCTAAACTTCAAAGATTATTACACGTGATTCGCAAAATCATTGTGTCTGGTAGGTTCTTTTTAAACAATAAATATAATTTCGACTTATTTAGACGATTATGATTTAATAATTTATTCAGAATCTGTTTCATTCAGAGTGAAATTCATTGCGCTTCTTGAAATAGGCTACACAACAGCCAACACAATAAGAAAAGGCTCGAGTAGCCTATCTTTGCATGAGCTGTTTGATTTCTTTCCGTTATTGAAGTTAATTAATTTTCTAAAGGGACATATGACGTTTGTTCACTCCGAATAATAGCTGTCAATCTTTAGCTTGCAAATCCTCATTTAAATCAACGAAAAGCCACACAGTCGTGCACGAGGACGCCGCTCATGTGAAATTAGTCAATTTAAATATTAAATGTAAATTGTGCTAAATTGTCTTAAAAAATATGTCTGGAAATTAAATCATTTTAAACACGTGAATCACTGATTTATGTTACATTTTGTACTGTAACTACATTAAGGTGGAGAGATTTATTATTTAGTAATTATGAAGAATATTTTTAGGATATTATGTTTATGGTTGTAATCTAAAAATTAGCCCAAAACACATTTAGTTTTAAATTACATTAAAATATATCAATATGACACATTTAAGTTTACTTAATAAATTATATATTTATATTTATCCATCTTAATTCAAATCCAGTGTTATTGTTTTGCATATTCAGAAAATTAATGCATCTATTTTCCCAAAAATATAACACCGTTTTATTATTTGTAAGTCTTCTTTATATTTAAGTATTTGCATGGACTCTTCGTACCTCTCCTTAGCCTCTCAAATGTCTCAATTACACACAAAATTATATTATAGTTTTAATTTAGTATTTTGATTAGCTTGATTATACAGATTTACTCATGCACCTCACTCATTATGTTTTCAATGAATTGCATTATTCTTCCTGAAGTCAATGGCCATGTAAATACTTAGGAAGACGTAATTCAGCGTATGAAGCGTGATGGACAATTCTGATTTATTAATCAAAAATGATCGACGTGCCACAACAGAAATTTGAACAGGAGACATTGACGTTCTTTATGAAGTAGATCCTAAATGTCACTGTATTCCTGACGGTCTTCTGTTTTACCGTTTTTTTTCTGCTCCCTAAGAATAATGTAGTGCTAATCTCACCAGATGCTCTCCTTTATCTAAACAAACCTTTAATACTGCAGCAGCGTTTCGTAATTAAAGGGGTAATAGGCGGTAGGGGGGGCTTGGTTTTTTGTGGAGGGGGTTGGGTCTGTCGGTCATGTCTGTGCATTTGAATACATGTATCATGAATATGCATCTCTTAACCTAGAGCATTAGAGCTGCGGTTGGTCAGTGGATCTGTCTGATTAATGCAGGTTTTGCTTATGTGATGATGATTTCAACTGCTTAGCTCTTCTTGAATACCACAGATATCATTTTCTATACTCTAAATATATAAATAGCACATGGTTAAATTAAATTATGAAGAATCTTTAACATCCATGACATATTTCACAAAGCTATAAATGTATAAATAGTGGTAAAAGTTGTTGAAAAGATCTTTTAGCTTAAAGGTTAACTTTGTGGAATTAACTGTATGCTTTTGGTTGGTCCTGGCATCTTTATTTTAAAGATTGTAACTCTTTATTAATGCAGTTAATTATACAGTTTGTGTTTGTTCATTTTTAAAGACTGTTTTAGTTCATTTGCTCAGCAGTGAAATGAACGGAGCACGATTCTACTCGCAGCACAATTAAGTCTAATTTGAACACGATATAGTTAACCTTCAGAAAATTTCCACAGGGCTTTCATTAGTCGAAAAGTATTAAATTCATTTTCGTCAAATTATTACTCTCTTCATAAGAGGGTGAAATAATCCTCGCTAATCACAATGTAATAAAACGTGTCATATTTTGTTGTACATTTGCTATTTCCATTTCTGATTCCCAACAGTCTACATCAGGCCAAACTGTGCTAAAATGTGAAGCGTTCACATCTGTTTTCGAGCCTTTAGAGTTAAAGGGCATATTTGCTAAAATAGAAGAGAGCGAGAGAGAGAGAAAAATAAAGTCGGTGAATAGCTTTCTCTACAGTTATAAATGTGTGACAAGTAATATTCTAAAACCTTCATTTAAAATCAAACGTAAACTTCATAAGGACAATTGAGGTGACTTTTTTGGGGGCCATTTTGCAAATGTATTTAATACAGAGACCTTCAATTTTAGATGACTTAAAATGAGATACAATGTATATTTGATTAAATTCCCAGCTTCAATTACAAAGGCACACTTTCATATTTTTCACTGCAGTGCCAACATTGTTGTATTCAAATCAGTCAATTTTAATTGTAGCAAGCGTTGTTTAGAGTCGTTTTAAAAAAATGCAAGGGTGGTGGAAAAAATAGCCAGATTTTTCATCCCTGACAAATGCACTCTCGACAGTGATTGGCCATTTATATGTTCCTCCTCTGTGTTGCATTGTTTTGAAGTTTGTGTGTTCCCCTTTAAGAAGGGGGCTCTTTGCAGCTGAAGAATTTGCTCTCCTGTCGCTGTGAATGGGGCCCGGGCAGGAGCTTAGCGAGGGGCCCAATGTTTTGTTCTGTTACACTTCAATAGGGCGTCAAGCAGGGTTTGGGCCTGACAGCCTGTGGATTAAAGGCTCTTACCAGAATCTGTTCGCCCCACCCCCTGACCCGCGCACTCCAACAATAGCCTGAAAGAAACACATTCTTAACTCTTCAAGTACTAAGTTGTAATTTGCAGGTGGCTATAGCCTTGCAAGTCCCTATAGCCTGTGACGATAAGGGTTATGGAGGAAAAAGAAAAAAAAGGAAGGGGGAGAAGGTGTTAGTTGTCATCCATCTCCTATTTTTGGTTTATTCTAGTTAATGTGTATATTTAAGATATAAATGTTCATTTGACTAATTTTTGGAAAGCTAATTTGACAGCGGTCTTGAATTCAGAAAGGTACATCGTGTTCTAATCCCTGCTATCTTTCCAAATTGTAAAAGATACACCGGATGTCAACAGTTTGGGGTTTCGTGAAGCAGGCGTTGTTAACAATAGCCAGATGCCTCTTCCGAGCAAAACAGTGATGCTCCCAAGGGCTGTAGCGATGACAAACAGTTGTTGTTGCCTTTTGTTTTGACAGCACTTCCGAACCCTGGAGCCAGGAAGAAACAGACTGTTGTTGTTAAATATGTGACACGGAGAGATCTGGTTGATGGTAAAAACTAAGCCAAAAACAAATCTTATTTGTGTTTTATTTCGTGAGGAAGAAGTTGATTTAGATGTGTGTAATTTATGTTGAACGCTAGGGGGAGCTATTTGAAAGATGCTGTGACGCAGATGCACAGGTGAAGAAACGTAGATGGGTTTTAGTGTTTGTGTAAGAACTATTCTGAGTTCGTTTTTAAGTGGAGTTTTTAATCTAAATGTTTACATGTCGGTTCTACGTTTAGCGTGGATGTTGAGGGATAAAAGCAGTCTTCAGTCATTCCTCATATCAGCTGAAGTGTGAGTTGTGATGAAAATAACTGAAACCATCTAAACAACAGCACTTGGGAAATTACATTACTCATCAAACAGTTTAGAAAAAAATCTAACTCTGGTTTTTAAACCCTAAACTATAGGCTCTTTTGAATTAAAAAAAAATATGAATTGATAGGTACAAAACTGTAAATAACTTTTTGAGATGTGGAGTCACCAGCGTTGTTAAATCATAAATTGACATTATCATATTATTGCATTTGTATTTTTATACAGTATTTAAAACATAGGACTTAATTGGTTTAATCTAGTTAGTAGTATACAGGCCCATAGCCAGCCTGGTGAAAGGGGGGTTCTTTTTTTCCTCCAAAAGTGGACCTTTTTGCAATTATACGCATCATTTTCTATTGAAGTAAATGACATTTAAATACTGCATTTTAGTGACATTTTAAGCACTATTCTGAACTAGCTTGTCGAATGGTAATAGCGGATCATAACCACACTTTTTATTTTAACCAAAATAGTATTCAAATCAGTTTTAATATGGGCCGCTTTTAGGGCTTCACACCTTTTTATTGGTCATTTTTTGTTTTTAAGAACCAAAGGTCCAAGATTTAGAATTTGTAAATTTGTCAAATGTTTTCTCAGTTTAAAAACAATACTGCAGTGAAAAATGGATTTTGGACACGTGAAAAATATTTATTAGCATTGTGATTAGCAGGAGTCACACAGAAGTGACAGCCAACAGAGGATTCCGCTTCATCTTAAACCTTTTTTTGGTGGGTTAGTTTCATCATGATGGCATAGCAGTCAAAATAGGACAAATGAGCTCATGTATGGGAAAAATTCTGGACCTTTGTCAGTGAGGCGTGGGTCTTCTACACCCCCCCTCCAAACCCCTCTGGCTACGGACCTGGTATAATTGGTTGTTGGTTATGAAAAATTCTGTAAGTACAGTTGAAGGAAAAAATGTAAGCCCTCCTATAAAAATTAAGTTCTTTTACAGAAATTTCCCAAGTGATGTTTAAGAAAGATATTTATTTCCTCATACATTTTAAAATGTAATAATGTGAATAATTCATTTCTACTTATTTTGTATTTGACATGACAGTACATAATATTTGACTAGTTATGTTGAAACTGGTATTTAGCTTGGAGTGCAATTTACAAGTTTTACTAAATTAATTATTTAACTCAGCAGGTTGTGTTAATTAGGAGAGTCACTGAACAATATTATATAGAAATCGGGGAAAAAAAAAATTCTTAAGGGAGCTTTTAATATTGACCACTAAAACTATATAAAAAGAATGAAATAAGACAAGAAATTAGAAGAAATAAGGTGACATGGTGGCTCAAGATTTAGCATGGTCACCGCACAGCAAGAAGGTCAAGAATGAAAGGTTGAGAAAAAATGGTTTGAGTCCCAACTGGGTCAGTTGGCATTTTTGTGTGGAGTTTGCATGTTCTACCAATGTTGGTGTGGGTTTCCTCCGGGTGTTTCGGTTTCCCTTACAATCCAAAGACATGTGAATTGAATAAACTAAATTAGTCGTAGTGTATGTATGTGTATTAGTGTTTCCCATAAGTGGGTTGCAGCTGAAAGGGCATACCCCGTGTAAACATTTGCTGGATAAGTTGGCGGTTCATTCCACTGTGGTGACCTCTGACGAATAATGAATGAATCAATTAACAAATGATAAGAAAAAAATATATAGGAAATGATATGAAAATTTCCTTGCTCACTTAAACAACACTAGAGATATATTTGAAAAAGAATTCGGACTATTGATTTTGCCTTAAATTGTATAATGTATGGATTGAAACGTGTCCAAATGCATGAAAAATAAATTTGAAATGTATCATAGGCCATATTTTAGCATGTTATTCTCTCATCAAAATAATCGAGGAAGTTGTCATTTTAATTAAACACCAACCAACCTAAACAATAGATCTCTTCGGCCACGTCAATCAGAGTATTTTCCGTCATGCTGAAATAAGTCTCTTCAGAGCAGTGCTGTCCAGAAGCTTTCTCTCTGTCGAGGTCCAGCAGAGAGGAGTCAGCCAGGTCAAGCCTCGCTCATCCTTATAGTCCCAGCCGGGTGTGTAAGACCAAACTACATCTGGCCAATGATTCAGAGTGTCAGAGAGCATGCCGCATACTCGCACACACACATGCTGAGAGCCAGTGCATCATGCTGCTGTGCTTTACTTGTTGATCAGTTTGATCAAAATGAATGCTCTGTTCATTCAATGCCATATCCTCTTTCCACCATTTTCCATCATGCTTTGTGTTTATTATGGCCATAACTTTTGTTAAACTTTAAACAATCAATGAAGTGTTTTTTTAAATGGGGTACAGTGAGTTGCCATTATTCTTCTCACATTTCATTCATTGAAAATTAAAAGGCAACTTATTAGTCAATTACATATGATATATGTTCAAACTACTTATTTAAAATGAGCTGAAGCAACACAATTTTTTGGGACAACTTAATTGTTTAATGTTCAGTTCACCAAATTTGTTACATTTACTTAATTTTTGTTGAGACAACATGAGTGAATTGTATGGAACCCTGCATGTTTTAGAGTGTACTGCAGAAATCATTGTTATTAATAATATGATTTTTGCTCTTCTGTTCTGATTATATAATTATTGGTATTCACTCTTATTTTTTTTTTAGAATTTATGGTTTATAAATATTTGTTTTGTGCCTCATAATTTTGTGGAAACTGATGCATTTTATTATTATTTATTTATTTATTTATTTAATGATGCTTTGATTAAAAGAAAGTTCAAAATAACAGCATTTAGTTATGTTTTTTGTGTGTTTTCCACTGTAATGAGTCTTAATAAATGCCTTTTATGTTTTACTTTTGAGTAATAGTATCCACAAACAATGATAATAATAAAAGATTTTAAGTAATAGATCTTCATTTTAGGAGGATTGACGTAGAAGACTGGAGTAATGATGTTGAAAATTCAGCTTTAAATCATGGGAAAAAATTACATCTTGAGCTACGTTTAAAAAGAAAATGAATATTATAATTATAATAATATTTAACAAAAAGATTTAGTATTTTTGATCAAATAAATGCAGCTTTGTTTATTAGCATATGCCTCTTGTAAAACACATGCTCATGTTGATCCTAAACATAAAACATTTTCCTGATCATTAATTTTATTTAAGCTTTTTTCTTTAAAAAAATACAGTAAAAATAAACCTAATTGTATAAACATTAAACCCCAACAATAAAGCAGAAAATACCCAAATATATAAACAACCAATTACACTGTAAAAATATTCGTAAATGAACAGTTTTCCGTTATTTGTGATTCATGTTTTTTTATTATTTATGCTTTTGAATTGCATTATGAGACCTTAATCTTTCATCTGACAACTTTTAACATTAAAAAAGTTGGAAAAAGTGACTTTTATGAACAATTTTAATAGTTAAAAGTGATATATTGTCAGAATTGTTGTATTTTATGCTGCAAAAACCTTGTAATAAGCTGCTGGTACATTTTCTGTTATTTTAAAGACTTAGCTCTCAATTTTATTAAACAGATTTATTTATATATTCCTCCTTTACATTATATTATATTATTTTAAACTACTAAAATGTCAATAAAAGCCACTTTGTTAAAATGTAAAGTTGAATCTGTAGACAGAGCAGAGATCTAGGTCCCATAATGAAATTCACAACCGTAAATAGATGGATAACCCAAAATACGGAAACTGTTAATTAACAGATATTATTAACAATGTAGGCAATCATAGTGTTCAATTGCTACATTGAAAGCATTGACAAAACACTAAGCAATTTTAAGGAAAACCACAAAAGGTCGCCATAAAGTTTAAAATTGTTGTTGAGATTTCAGTTCCAAGGAACAGTTCTTCTCAAGCTGAATTACTTAAAACAATTCACCCATTTAAATGCTTTAAACATTCTAATCCCAAACGTCTCTGCAATAGATACACTGTAAAACCCAAAAACTTAAGTTAACTCAAACTATTTGAGAAAACCGATTGCAACAAACCATTTAAGGTTAAACTAATCCTAATAAATACTGTGAACATAATCCATTTGAGTAAACGAAGCAATTTGAGCAAAGTAAAATCCAATAAATAAAGAGAACTCAAACCAACTGAGTACTGTAAAACCCAATAAGTTAGAGCAACTCAAACCGTTTGGGAAACAGATTGCTACAAACCATTTGAGTTAAAAAAACTAAGTATATTGTGAACTTGCTCCATATAAGTTGAAGTAATGAGGTATTTAATTAACTCATTACCTTTAACACTGAGTTAAAAACTCTTTTCAAATGAGTATTTCATTTAATAAAGTTGGCTATTGGGTTTTACAGTATTTAAAAAACATGACGATTCATTTCAATTCTTCTAATAGGAGTTCTGGAAGTACAACCCCATAATTTGAAACACAGTAAATCAAATGCGGGAAAAAAGTGGATATCTTCCGTTTCGAAAGTTCCTCCTGCTCCATACCTGAGGGACCCAAGCAAAATGTTTTTATTTATGGGTTAAATGACATTGCCGACATTGCATATTGGCTGTAATTGCGTGCGTGGTCAATGGTGTTTTTGAAAAGTTCTCCTTAAAGTGGCAGCCTTTCAAGAGCAGCCGCCTTTTCCCCTCCGTTTTCCTGTCACCAGTAACAGAACACAGATGTGACATGGGGTAGCAATTCCACCTCTATTTGTTTTAGGCCTGATCGAGTTATTTAAAATGTTTGCAGTCCTGAAAAGCAGGGATGGAGGGAGAGATGGGCTGTGTGTGTGCATGTATGTGAGAAGAAAAGCGGGATGGAGAGAGAGAGAGAGAAAGAGGGAAGGTAAAGTGTGTTTATGGACCACTGGCAGCACCAGGTACAGCTAGTGACAGATATGTAAACAGCCTGAGCACGCTGTGAAAATAAAGTCAAGCTGCCAGATTTTAAATGTCTTCTGTTTACTTTGGGATGTTTCCTAAAACAGTCGAAGCGCTAGTTAATTTTCTCTTATACATGTTGTAAATCCTTTACACCTGCACAGTTTGTGAAACAATGTTGAGCTTGTTGTGGGATGATGAGTTCAATTCTTTATTACTACCCTGGCTTTTTAATAATAATAATAATAATAATAATAATAATAATAATAATAATAATAATAATAATAATAATAATAATAATAATTATTATTATTATTAGGGGGTTCAGAAGACCCACCCCTCGCTGACAAAGGTCCAGAATTTGTCCCATACATGAGCTCATTTGTCCTATTTAACTGCTATGCCATCATAAATGAAAATAAACCATCAAAAAAGGCTTTAAGACTAAGTGGAATTCTGGTGGGGCTTCAGTTGATCAGTTTTGGCTAATGCAAACAATTACTTTTCAAGTGTCCAATATCTTGCTGTGCAAGAAAACATCTGACATAAGCGAAGTCATCGTTTGCTGTTGTATTGTGTTTAAAAAGAGAAAACATTTGAAAAGTAACTCGTCACCAGGCTGGTTAGGGGCCTGGATCTTGTCATTGTTTATTATTTAATATATATATATATTTTGTATATATATATATATATATATATGTATATATATATATATATATATATATATATATATATATATATATATATATATATATATATATTTACATACACAGACACACACACACACACACACACACACATATATATATATATATATATATATATATATATATATATATATATATATATATATAGGGTATATATACAAAAATGTTTCTGGTTCGAGCCTCGGCTGGGTCAGTTGGAATTTTTTGTGTGGAGTTTGCATGTTCTCCCCTAGTTCACGTGGGTTTTCTCCTCGTGCTTCGGTTTCCCCCACAAGTACAAAGACATGTGCTATAGGTGAATTGGGTAAGCTGGAAGGGCATCCGCTGCGTAAAAACATATGCTGGATAAGTTGGAGGTTCATTCCGCTGTGGCGACCCCAGATTAATAAAGGAACTAATCGGAAAAGAAATTGAATGAATGAAGCAATAATTATAATAGAATTACAAAAATTATAATAATATAATATACTCATTAAATATTATTAATAATGTTATTAATCATAGTATAGTAGTATTATTTTTCCACAATAATTTAAAAATAAACAACTAACTATTTTTGTTGAGATAATTGAGGAAAATATATTGCTATGTTTATTATAGTTAATGTATGATGATGGTGATGAAGTTGCTTGATTAATAAAAATTATTAATCAATGTTGAAGATTAAAGAACATTTATTTTGGTCAGATTTAGCTAATTATGACTTTTTTTTTCACTATTATTAGTTCAGAAAAAGTGACTTATTAACACTTTTAATAGTTTAAAGTGATGTGTTGTCTGTGTTGGTGTTGTATATTATGCTGCAAAAACCAACTGCCAGTATATTTATTGTTATTTTACAAACTTATTTCTCAATATTATTGCAAAAAAAAGATTTCTTTTGCATTACATTATTTCAAACTACAAAAATGTCAATAAAAGTCACTATACAGTTGTTAAACTGTAAAGTTGAATTTTCAACAGCAAAAGTAGCAGAGATCAAGGTCCCATAATGCAATTCACAACCGTAAATAAACAGAAAACAGTTATTTTTTTACAGTGTATGCTGCTGGAAAGGAAAACATGGTTCATTTAGTAATTCTTTATGTATTGATGCAAACATTTGAGACATTTCCAACCTCTTATTTTATTTTTTTTATGTTTTTTAAATAAAAAAAATTGGCTGAAATAATTCTTTTTTTTCATCATCCCATGGTATCATTGATGCCCAGCACACATGAAGGTACTGTCGAAGGCACTTTACAAACAGCCGACTGTAACCTTCAAAGAATGAAAGAAAGAATCCAGGCTGCAGTGAAATGTAATCCAGCCACAGCTTCAGCTCCATGTTTCCCTGAACCTCTGCTGAACTCTGACCTCTGACTTTGTCTGGGTCATCAGACTTCGCTGGAGTTATAGAGCGAACACATCTCGCCTCATTCTGGTCCTCTTATGACTCTATTTCTCTTTTTCTTTTCTCTTATCTGTCCAGTATGTCCCCATTGGGCTGGCTGGAGGAGAAGAGGGGAAAAAACAAAACAAAAAGCAGTGGATTGGGGACCTTGCTTGCTCGCAGCAGAAATGTCAGGGAGACATTAAACAGTGAAAAGCTGGGTGAGCTTTCCTAGCACAACCTGTCTGTTTTCCCTCCAATTTTTTTCCAGCTCCGCATGTCATCATCAGTCTTTCACTGAGCCTTGCTTTCTGTGATCAGCATGTCCTGCTCATTTTCCAGCCTGTCATGAGTTCTTAGAAGGCTTGGTGTGAATCATAACTTTTATTTTATTTTATGTATGTGTATGTATATATATATATATATATATATATATATATATATATATATATATATATATATATATATATATAATTTTATTTATTTATTTATGATAATGGTATTCAGATTAAATAATTCTGCATAAATTGCACTTGATCTTTATTTTAAGCATGACCATAATGTACAGAGTAGGCCATTTATATGGATGCACCTTAATAAAATAGGAATGGTTGGTGATATTAACGTACTGTTTGTGGCACATTAGTATATGCGAGGGGGCTTGTAAATAACTCATGAAAGAGTAACGTTAAATTAAAACGTTAAGCACACCATTTGTTTTTTTTGGTGTGAAATTCCCAATAAGTTTATTAAGGTGTATCCATATAAATGGCCAACCCTGTATAATGTTTTACTATAAGATATTAAAAAATTGAAGCTGCGTTCTGACATATTTTAATGTGTTTTTTATTTATGTTAATTGTATTATATTTTAAGCATGATTATAAGGCAAATTAAATAATTCTGCATATTTTATTCAAATTATGAGAAAAATATTATAATGAATAAAGTAGATTCTGTTTGAGGATGCAACATTTAATTTTGTCTTTATTATATTTTTTATAAATGGCACTTTATGAGGTAATATGTTTACTTTATGGTATAATAATTTTTAAATAGTTTTTTTTGTTGTTGTTAAATAGCATCAACATTGAGACCTATTTGTATCTTTTTATTACATTGTTATTATATTTTAAATATGTATAAAACAGATCAAATGTTTGTCAGAAATTATAAGGAAATGCATTTTAAGTTGCACTAGCTGATTTAATTTATTTTTTTATTTTAAAATGCACCTAGTTTAGACAATAGATCACAGGTGTCGAAGCCAGTTCCTGGAGGGCCGCAGCTCTGCACAGTTTAGTTTCAACCCTAATAAACACACCTGCTCAAACTAATGGAGTTCTTTAGGCTTGTTTGATATCTACAGATAGGTGTGTTGAAGCAGGGCTGGAACTAAACTCGGCAGGGCTCCGGCGCTTTAGGAATTGATTTTGACACCCCTGCAATAGATTTTCTATTGTTGTTATTAATTCAATAAGGGCTATAGGTAGATCAAGTGGCAATGGTCTCATGAAACAGAACTGCGAAAACGGTTTTCCTGGAAAAAAATGTCCTGGTTGTAAAAACCAGTAGCCTTCCCTCAACCTCATACAAATACACAAAATATACTCAAACATAAACCGACACTCTGTTCATTAACAATTTGGTTTTAGGCATGCATAAAAGTGCTACCAAAATCCGATGCTGACGTACTTGGCTTTTTCTGTCAAGGACAACCCTGCTCTACCTTTGCCAGCTATGATTCGTGGTTGGCGTAAAATTTGGACCTGCGTTTATAGTGATTACGACTGGTTGCGTTTGATTAGGGGCTTTTATAATTGGCTGACATTAGATTTGTAGCCTCACGCTGGTGCTCAGCAGGTGGTCCTGGCATGGACTGTCATTGTTAGGATAGAAGCAGCCATTATGTGCGGAAATGATGATCAGGAAGTCCTTTTGCCCAAAGCAGCGGCTCTCCTCTAGAAACCAAAAACAACAAACTCCCCAGACAAACACAAACACATAAGCCGAGTTTAGACATGTACCTGCAATCCTCCTACCCTTTCTCCATCCAAACTATAACGTGATTTGTGATCCTCGCTTCCTGAAGAAGTGCTTTTGTATGCATCCTTTAGTTCCAGGGCCAAAAGGGTCTTTAGTGCCCTTAAGGCATTTCTTATTAGTGTTGTAACATTATACCTTTCTTTCTCCCACCCTCTCTTTCTCTCTCCAGACTCGAAACAGCTTTGAAACTCATCCCGGACTGGTTCTTTAACAGCACCCGAGGGCGGGAGACACAGGTTATGTTTGCGGGTTTTTCTCGCACACCTTCCTCGACCCCGTCGATCCCATCCGAGAAGGTAAAGGCCCTTTGTCATGCATAAGCACACACAAGCAGCCCTTGTTTATTTTAATGAATGTTTATTTCATTTTTTAACGTGCCACTCAAGACTCTGAGCAGACGCATGTGTACCTTTCCTCCACCCGTGTAAACACAGCATATTTCGCCACTCGTTTCCCGCTGTAAAAAGTTTATATCTGTAATCTGTTAAGTCAGATATTTTAAACAACATCTCGGCGTGTTTATAAATACTGCCGTGGCGCTGTAATGAATTTACGGTAATGCGTTTTTTTTTTCTGTTTTTTTTTTGTCTTCACTATCACTTCGACAAATGAAAATCCTGTGTTTGAGTTTGAAATGAAAACAAAACAAAATGACAGGAATAGAAAATGTTGGTGCGATGGAGAAAAAAGAACATGAGTGCAAACACTTCTGTGTGTGGATGAAGGCAAACAAGTGGTGAGAGCGTGTGTAAATCTGAACTGATACTGATGAGGTGAATGATGAAGGATGAACACGCTGTTGTAGGTTATTATGACCACCGACAGTCGTTTTTCATCGTGAAATGTACACTGCTGATGATTTAGGGATTTTCTCCCCCCTCTTGCGCTCAAGAAAAGTGTGTATTTATTTTGTTGAATTGTCATTGTGTGCAACTGAAAACAGACACTTTGTGAACATTTTGTTACGTGTTTAAAAGGATTCTGGGTGTTTCTCAGATTGAAAAGAATAAGTGTTTATTGGGAGGCTTTTTTTGTGCTGTGTTATTATTGAATAGTTTTAATATTTTGGCACAATCCATTTGACAGAAAGAGTGTTGTTGTGATTCATAATTGACAATCGGAGTTGGAATTCAAGAATTTTTTTATTGTATATTATGTAGTGGACAACAAACGTCATCCTTTTGGGACACTTTGCAATATCCTGACAGAAAAATTAGCATTATTGCTAGTGCTTTACAATAAGATTGCATAAATAAATGGAGGTTGGTATATTTATTAACATGAACTAATAACGATAATACAATTATTACAATAAGTATTCATCTTTGTTAATGTTAGTTAATGGAAATAAAGTCATTCATTGTTAGTTTGTTAACTCAAAGTGCATTAACTTACGTTAATAAGCATGAATTTGGATTTTAATAATGCATTAGTAAATGTTGAACTTTGATTATTAATAAATGCTGTACAAGTATTGTTCGTAATTAGTTCATGTTTATAAATACATTAATTACAATTTACAAATGAAACCTTATTGCAAAGTGTAACCACATAGTATTATTAAAATGAATCATATTTTTTTACTATTTATTAATAATTTATTATTATCATTCAGAATCAGTTTGGTGAAACTTGGCGCCAAAAAAACTGCTATTATAGACCACTATAAATTGTATGCATTCTAAACAAAACATAAACAAAACAGCTGCTCAAAAATAACATTTATGATAAATTTTCAAACAAACCACAAATTAAATGTGGTATGTCAGCAACTTATGCAAAGTAAACTGTGTATATTCAAGTGCAAAATCTGCTGTTGTATAACAGCTATAATATATGTAAACAGTAATAATTTTTTTATTATGTTTCTGAGCAAAACAACACCATAAATTTAAATGACGTGTTCTGAAATATAACAAATGTGTCACTGTGTCTACTAAACTAATTAATGTTATACAGATAAGAAATGCGTACTTATTTAATTTATTATTAATAAATGCATACAATACATGTACACTAGTAATTGTAGAAAACTAATTCGTGTCCATATGGAATATTATGCTGTATGATTTAATTTTAAAGCATGATGGAGTCTTTCTTGCCAATAATATTCCATTTATGTGTGTCTTGGTGGTTGATGGCAAGAATAAAAATTGCAAATTTACTGTCGGCGCCGGTGGTGTAGTGGTCGGTGTCTCGACGAATGCACTCTGGTGCTAGCGGCTACCCGGGTTCGATTCTGCCTCGCGGTCCTGTGCCGGTCCTTCCCCTCTCTCTGCTCCCCGTGCTTTCCTGTCGATTCTCTCTGCTGTCCTGTCAAATAAAGGTGAAAACCCCGAAAAAAAAAAAAATAAATAAATTTACACTGTAAAAAAATTAATCTGTAAAATTTTCAAAATACGGTACAAACTATACCGTAAAGTAATTTCTCATTTTTACAGTAGACTACCGTATTTCATTAATTTATAGATGTAATATGTCTGTATTTTGAACTACCAACATCTACACATCTTATGTTACGCAGTTCGACACGTTAACACAGCTACAGTATATGCAGGTGGTGATGAGTAAGTTACAAATTATACCAATACTCATCACAAACAACTTTTCCCACAAGCAGAAATGTGTGTCAGTGTATAGAAGGTGCGCAATGTCATTCTCACAGCTACTAAACACCAGTACGGTAACGCGCATAAAATTGAATTCATGAAATAAACATTGTTTATCAACATCAGATGTAACATAAATCTCTACTGTACGTAACTGATAGGGAAACAACTAAAAAGATCCATGGTAATGTCAACAAAAAGCATAAAAAGTGATGTGCCATGCAGGGAATTCTGGGAAAGTCAATCTACGGTTATTCACCGTATATATTAGGGGAACATACTGTTAACCAGGTTTTTTACTGTAGCATTTTTACAGTTCTTTTTTTTTTTTTTTTTTTTTTTAACCGTTGAAATTACAGCCATTTTTTTACAGTGAACTTAATTTACTTTAATAAATGTAGTGTAATGTTTATTTTTAAATTTTAAATATTTGTTTTGTTTAAAATAATTAAAGTAACTTTTGAACTTGCAATTGCTTTTAGACAGCCATTATGTCAGTGCCCATATAGCAAAGATTGTTTGCTGAACCTAAACATTGACGAACTCTTGGTTAGGCAGGCATACATCTAAATCAGAACAGCATTTCCCTGACAAGCTAATGCCTATATAGAACGATTGTCAATTCACATCATTCCCAGATATTGTCCTTGCATCATAAACCATTCATTTGTCAATGTGATCAAACAATCGTGAACCTTGCGAAGCTCCAGCGCGATGTCACATTATATCGGGAACAATCTGAAGCGACACAAAGAAAGGTGGTCGTGCCGGCTGAGGAGGGAGTCGTTCTCCATATTCCCTCAGATGTGAGGGGCCGTATATTAAGGCAGTCAAATTGTAGTGTGTGGATGATTGGTGGCAAGAACCTGGACAGGGAAGATTGCTTGTGAGAGTAGCCTCGCATTAAGCCTGTCAATGTACGAACAGTTCACTAGAGAGAGCTATAATTAAGCCTCCCTCATCCAGGAGAGGCTCTCCATTATATTCAAATTAAGCATGAGTGATTTTGATCAATGTATTCTGAAGGTATATGTGTGTTGATAGCTTTGGAGAGATTTGGGATTTCATCTAACCATGTCAGACAAACAGGAGAGCGAAAGAGAGAGAGGGTGACAGAATATATATATATTTTTGAAGACAGTGTTTGGATTATGATCTGTAATGTCTGCTAAAGTTGTGGAAAATGTCAAATTGTCATATCCGTCGGTGAGTGTGTGTTCCTGTGCTTCAAACCGGCTGATTTGTTGCCGTCACTGAGAGCGATAAAGCGATTCCTTTTTCCTGAACGCTCTTGACCACATCTTCAGAGAACAGTTTGTTCATTTCAATAGCTCAGGGACATAAAGAGCGGGCGAAGTGGCGGAGTTCCTCCCATAAATCTCAGCTGAAATATGACTTCTCCCAGCCTTTTCCTCACGGCTCGAGTGTGGAGGCATGCTTGAATCTGACATTAAATGCCCCTCTCGTCTAAGTGAGCGCAAGAGTGATGGCGGAAAAGTTACACTTCCAGAGCAACAGATAGTGACCAGAAGTATCCCAGCTTTAAACAAGCTGTATGAATTGTGTTCAAGTCCTTACTGGTTTATCTGTCCAGGAGAGCTATAAAGAACAAGAAACAGACTCCGAGGCAATAAATTTGACTATTATTTGTTGGCCTGAGCGAGTATAACATATCTTTGTTTAATATGTGAGTGCATGGGAGTCACTTTTTAAAAAAAAGAGCTGGAGGGAGAGTGCAGATGTGAAGATCATATAGTGGCTGAGACTTAGATCATAAATTAATTAGGTTATGCACAGTTAGTTTAAAATTATGTTTTTGAATGACCTATACATTTTAGCCAGTACATGATCCAAAATCCATCCATCCATCATCCATCGTTTTGTTGTTCCATCTATTCATATATCCATCTGTTCCATCTATTTGTTCATCCATCCATCCATCTATTTGCTGTTCCATCCATCCATCCATCTATCCATCCATCCATCCATACAGCCACTTGTCCACAAATCCATTCATATATCCATTTGTTCCATCTATCCATCCATCTGTCCAGTTGTTGTTCCATGCATCCATCCATCCATCCATTTGTTGTTTCATCCATCCATCCATCCATTTGTTGTTTCATCCTTCCATTCATCCATTTGTTGTTTCATCCATCCATCCATCCATCCATCCATTTGTTATTACATCCGTCCATCCATCTATCCATCCATTTGTTGTTCTATCCATTCATATATCCATTTGTTCCATCTATCCATCTGTCCATTTGTTGTTCCATGCATCCATCCATCCATCCATCCATCCTTTTGTTGTTCCATCCATCCTTTTGTTTTTATCCATCCATCTATCCATTTGTTGTTCCATCCATTTGTTGTTTCATCCATCCATCCATTTGTTGTTTCATCCATCCATCCATTCGTCCATCCATTTGTTGTTTCATCCATTTACATTTACATTTACATTTAGTCATTTAGCAGACGCTTTTATCCAAAGCGACTTACAAATGAGGACAAGGAAGCAATTTACACAACTATAAGAGCAGCAGTGAACAAGCGCTATAGACAAGTTTCAGGCGTGTAAAAGTCTAAGAAGCAAAACATTAGTAGAATTTTTTTTTTTTTAGAGAGAGAGAGAGAGAAAGAGGGCTCAGTTAGTGGTATAGCCAGAGAGGCAATTGCAGATTAGGAGGAAAAGTGGAGACTAAACAGTTGCGTTTTTAGTCGTTTCTTGAAGACAGCAAGTGACTCGACTCATCCATTTGTTCCGTCCGTTTGTTGTTTCATTCATCCATCCATCCATTTGTTGTTTCATTCATCCATCTATTTGTTGTTTCATTCATCCATCCATCCAGTAGTTTAATGCAAATATCTTCATTATATTATATATTATATTATAATCATTATATTATGCTGATTTGTCAAGAAACACTTTGCTTGGCCATTTGTTGACACGAGGGACAACATGGTGACGCAGTGGGTAGCGCTGTTGCCTCACAGTGAGAAGGTTGCTGGTTTGAACCCTGGCAGTTGGCATTTCTGTGTGGAGTTTGCATGTTCTCCCCGTGTTTGCGTGGGTGCTCTGGTTTCCCCCACAATCCAAAGACATGCGCTATAGGTGATTTGGGTAAGGTAAATTGGCCGTAGTGTATGTATGCATGCATGTATGTATGCATGTATGCATGCATGTATGTATGCATGTATGTATGCATGCATGTATGTATGTATGTATGTATGTATGTATGCATGCATGTATGTATGTATGTATGCATGCATGTATGTATGTATGTATGCATGCATGCATGCATGTATGTCCTGGTCCTCCAGATTAGGGGTTGGGCATTGGGCTAACAACCCACCTACAAAAACTAGATGTTACGAAACACCAATATGGTGCGACTAAATATTAACTTCAATATAAATGGCCCTGGGATTAAATATTTGTTGACATGACATCGATGCTGTGGGGGCTGAAAATATATAATTTTTTAAAAGGGGTTTCAAAGTTTTAGAAAACATTGCTATTACCATATGCAAGTAAACTCAAAAAATAATTTGTGAAAGGTGTGATGAAATGCAGAATTTGCATGAGTGCTTGACAACCAAAACAACAATGGGAGACTACAGGACTGTGTTTGTGCTGTTCAGGATACTGAGCGACTTTGGCAACTTTGTGTTTTTCATAATTTTTATGGGATCAATTGTGCTCTTGTCTGTCTGTAAACCCTTTTCAGAAACACACCAACTTAGCTGATTTTAAAATACTGTTTTCAATATGTGCATATGTTAGTAAACCACCGAGAGAAAGACAGAAAGGCAAAGAGAAAAAAATGGTATAGACAGAAAGCGAGAGATTGCTATCTGTCGGCATTGAAAAAGAATCCGGCGTGTTAGGTTTCTGAAGGAACACAGTGCTTTTGTGTTGGACGGCTGGCTCTCGCCAACACTAGTGTCTTACAGGCTGGTGAATTAAACGCACTGGCTCCCTCCAGCCTTGCTTTTCCTCTCACACTAATCTTGCCGTATTACCTTCCAGGATCGCCGTGCTGTTTTAATATCTGTCACTACCTTCCTGGATTTTACGACCGTGCTTCCTCCGCTTTCATTTGTCCTCTTTTTGTTTGACTAGCCTGTCTCACCCTTTTGTATAATTCTGTCTTTGTTTGATGGGAGAAATGAGAGTGATTTCAGGTCTGGTCTCTGCTCTATCTCCGGCTGTTTTTCTCGTCTGTGCCCAAGCTGTCGATTGGAGAATGCGCCCGCTCGTTCGCCGACAAGTTGGTGTAAACACTCTGATTACAGCTTTAAACGGTCTCGTGGCGCGCTGCACCTGTGTTTCATTGGAAACCAGCTAGCAACAGGTCCGTCATTACAAAGGAGGTAATCTATTAGTCTTAATGAGGCCTGGCGGAGAGATGCATTGATTTTTATTTATTTTTTTGCTGCTGTAGTATGAGCGTCTATGATTACCGTCCCACACGGGGAGAACTTAATGTCTCCGGTGAACAATAATGCTAGAAACAAGCAGCGGGGTCATGAACACACACATTAATTATAAATATATAGTTTGTTTGGGAGAATGCAAGCGTAATTAAATTTTTCAGTCTTAGAGTCTGTGTTATTTAAACAATAAGCTGCTGTTTCTCTCATTGCCGTGAATGATTGCATTTAGACCGTGTCCTATGTACGTTAATGACATTCTGCAATGACAGACGCCATTCAAAAACACTCCCAAACATTCGGTATGCTGGTGACATTTCATGAAGGCCTCTTGTTATTTATTTTGCACTTTATGTACTTGTATATTTCAAAGCTCCTATCTTGTGAAGATTCAAAGCTTCGCCTTGTTATTATTGTAAAACCTGAAAGGCCGGAGCAGAACTAATTCGATATGCCCTTGTTAGTGAAGGCCGTCAAATAGAGTGTTTGTACCTTGCAAAAGCTTCATGGAATTGCGTTCCACTATTTAAGCTGGGCCCTTGCCATTTTGATGTTTGCTTTTATGTCCCGGGCATATTATTTTGTTATTATTATCCGAAACAAGACACACACAAATTGAATATTGTATTTAAAAGTCAATTTCATTGAGGAGATTACGCAAATCAGCCTCATTCTTTCCCGTCTCGCCTGCCTCCACCTTGATGCATCTCTTAATTTACACTGGTTTACTCTATTCATTTGTCGGAGCCTTGCCGGAGATCTTTTCATGTTTTGCTCCTTGCTTGCGTTCCATCCTTTTGCATGGTTATGGCATTTGTGTTTGTTCTCTGCCACCGTTCTGAAAATCAAACCTTAAAAGCAATTACCTGCCGACATTTAATGTGCTCAAGCAAGGTGAATTTCATTTCGCCTTGACTGACTGAAAACCCTGAGCCTTTTCGGCACCGCACAAAAAGCGCTGCGTACTGTAACGAGAGCAAAAAGTGTAAAGTATTCCTAGTGTGTTATTGGTCATTTTTATGGTGTTTGGCCATTTTGCTCCTAAACTGCAAATCCTTATGTGGAATTTCCTTTATTGGCCCTTGTGAAGGTCAGCCAAAGATCTCCGCGTCGGGGAAACTATCAAAGCCCATGCCTGAGCCTTTGGGGGTCCGGGGTAATAGCCCTTCTGACCAGGGGGAATGAGAAACCCCTGATTGCCCAACATTTTACAGAGCACATGTTTGTCATTAACACGTCCTACTATGGTAGTTACAGATGTGATTAAAACAACCTGGGAGACAGGTGGGTCCTGGAGCCCCTGATTTGCAGGCTCTTTGTTCTGGACCTGCTCACACTCTGTGACCGCTTGGGTTTTTGGGGGGTTTGTTGCATTTGGGGAGAAGCAAAAAGCTGCATTTTTTTTTTTTGGTCCCCTGTTGAGGCCCACTCATCAATTTTAGCCCTGACCTTTGGGTATTTATTTTTCCCTTGCTCTTTCTTTTTTTTCTTTCTTCTCTGTTTTCATCGGTTCCTTGGAACTTGGTGGTATTTCATTTTAGAGGTCAGGAAGTCTCATACGGTGAGTGGAGTGAATAGTCTGGGGCTAAACACATACTTTGAATGCAGCTCAGCGAGCGAATGAGTGAGATCTGTGGAATGCAAGTGAATGAGAATTTAAACAATGATATTCTGAAAACAATTGGGAGAGCTGGACAGTAACTTTAGAAGCTTGTTTAATATAAACAGACAGAACTTGAACATAGTTGGCACATATCAGAACTTGAGGTAGTTGAAATGTTGTTTCCTTCATACTTCATATATTCACATTCATGTAAAAAAAAAAACACCTGTCATTAGAGCTCCAACACACTGTTTAACAAAACTTCTTAAAATTACTTTGTAAAAAGTCACGTCTCTGTCTGATGAACCCAGTATTGTGTATCTTGTGAGCTGGTTGTCTTATCACACCCCTGTTAGAGAAGCAAAGATTGTCAAGATACACAGATTTACAGATATATAGATTTGTGTTTAACTATACATTCACTGGCCACTTTATTAGGTACACCTGTCCAACTGCTCGTTAACGCAAATTTCTAGCTTTCAGCAAATTTCAGCTCAATGCATTTAGGCATGTAGACATGGTCAAGACGATCTGCTGCAGTTCAAACTGAGCATCAGAATGGGAAAGAAAGGTGATTTAAGTGACTTTGAACGTGGCATAGTTGTTATTGCCAGATTAGCTGATCTGAGTATTTCAGAAACTGTTAATCTACTAGGGTTTTCACGCACAACCATCTGTAGGGTTTACAGAGAATAGTCAGAAAAAGAGAAAATATCCAATGAGTGGCAGTTATGTGGGCATGCGGGCGCAAATGCCTTGTTGATGCCAGAGGAGTCAGAATGGCCAGACTGGATTGAGTTAATTTGAAAGGCAACGGTAACTCACATAACCACTTGTTACAACCAGGGCAGAAGAGCATCACTGAACAACACAACACGTCAAACCTTGAGGTGGATGGGCTACAGCAGCAGAAGACCAGACCGGGTGCCACTCCTTTCAGCTAAAAACAGGAAACGGAGGCTACAATTCACACAGGCTCATCAAAAATGGACAGTAGAAGATTTGAAAAATGTTGCCTGGTCTGATGAGTCTTTTTTTTTTTTTTTTTTTTCTCTCTACTGCGACATTCGAAGGGTATGGTCAGCTGTTTAGTGTCAACAGCATAAAAAGCATGGATCCATCCTCCCTTTCATCAACGGTTCAGGCTGGTGGTGGTGGTTTAATGATATTTTCTTGGCACACTTTGTTCCCATTAGAACCAATTGAGCATCGTGTCAATGCCACAGCCTACCAAAGTATTGTTGCTGACCATGTCCATCTCTTTATGACCACAGTGTACCCATCTTCTGATGCAGGATAATGTGCCATGTCATAAAGCACAAATCATCTCAGACTGTTTTTTTGAAGATGACAATGAGTTTACTGTACTCAAATGGCCTCCACAGTCACCAGATCGCAATCCAGTACCTTTGGGATGTAGTGGAATTGGAGATTCACATCATGGATGTGCAGCTTACAAATCTGCAGCAACTGCATCATGCGATCATGCCAATATGGACTAAAATCTCTGAGGAATATTTTCAGCACATTGTTGAATCTATGCCATTTAGGATTAAGCCAGTTCTAAAAGCAAAAGGGGGTCCAACCTGGTACTTGTAAGGTGTACCTAATTATGTGCCTGTGAGTGTAAATGTAATTATTAGGTCCCACTTTACAAACAGTCTTTAACCCATTTTTGATGCAAAAATAAAGTGCGTAAAGACAATGAGACAATGGGTTAGATGTTTTTTTTTGAGGTGACAATAATAGGGACAACTTTTAGAGCAATAATGCCATCGACAGGCAACCAGAAAGCACAAAACACACACTGACCATTGCAATACTATAGAAGGAGAAGCTAAATCATTTTTTTTAATTGGCATGTTAAGCATTATAATACAAAACAACAAAACAAAAAAACATCCGGATTTGTGTTGACGCATGACAACTTACCAGAATCATAAGCTATGAGTTTACTCTCCTTTTTCTTGCTTCACTGCTCCTGATCAACCACCATCTTTTTAAATGGCTCCAAGTTGGTCATGTGATTCACCACTAGACTTCTGATTGGAGGATCTCAAAAAATTGCTGACGACTGTTAAAATAGATCTAGATACAATTTTGTTGCCCATTCTCTGTGGGAAAATAGCCAAACATCACTTTGCAACATTGCTGGGCAGCATTGCTGTAAAAGTTTGCACGTGTATCCTCACCTTTAGTTGTATGGGCGGGATTAAAGCCAACATTGTGATTTAAATATGTAACAGTTTTTTACATAAATGTAAAAACATACTTTGTACTAAATTTGACACTTAATATAAACTAGGTCCTGTTAAGATTTGTAATGAGTCTTCTGATTATGGTGGAGAAACACTTTATTACTCAGAATGCATTTTCTGTATTGAATTAGTTTGAATTACAATTCTTCCTTCTGTCATTCCACTTACACTTCCTGCAGGGTATGTCAAATCCAGAATCCAAAATCACACTCATAAAATGAAAAGCAGCCAAGTCTTAAATTCAGGTTTTATTTAAAAAAAAAAAAAATCACAACCCTGCTTTACAAGCAAGCAGAAGCAGTCTACACACTTTCAGAGTGATGTGTTTATAGTAAGCAGCTTTTTGAAGGCGAATGGTGTCCTTTTATGGGCATTCTCTATGCTTTGCAAATATGCACTAATGCGATGGCATCTCTCTAGCCTCTTTCTCTCAGTCTATCGCTCTTTCTCTCTCTGATCCCGATGATGAGGTACCAGCGAGGGCTGCCGGTGTCAGGACGGTCCACCATCCTGTGACTCATCCACTTGTAATCTCTTGTGAAAGTGCCTTTTAAAGTGTTCGCATGAGTACGTGTGTGTTTTTGAAACCCTCAAAGGCCTCTGACAGGGGTTTGTTTTTACTCGGGACATGTAAAAGCCTCACTCGGGAGTGTTTAGGTTAGAGCGCTGCTGTCTGCGTCCTTGGTCCACTTATAGCATGCTGTCCGGGAGTTGTTTAAGAGGAGTTATCTGCATCTAACATATACAAACACGCATACAGACACGCTGCACCTATCTTAATGTTACTAATGCACCAGCTTTGCTATCAGACAAGAGCTGAAAGCGCACAAAGCATCTTGTGTGGTTGTATAAGGGCCATTTGTCGTTTAAGTGTTGTAGACAGGGGGCTAAAGTAACACTCACCCAGCACCAAAATGTGATTAGTAGTCTGTGTTGGTGTTGAGTATTTTATATATTCACACATGCATACGCGCACACACACAGGTACAAACAAATGTTGTGTATATTTGTATGTATGTATGTATGTATGTATGTATGTATTTTTATGTGTATATATATATATATATATATATATATATATATATATATATATATATATATATATATATATATATATATATATATATATATATATATATATATATACACATTTATACAACAGTTCTGTCTGGTTCTCGAATCTGATTGGCTGATAGACATGCAATATTCTGCAATATCAGCACTCGTACAGCCACCTCACCCTTCTGTATTACTCCGCCCACATAGTGACAGCAGATCAATAAACTCACTACAGTTTGACAAATTGGAGCTGTTGGACAACAATGTACTTTTTTAAAGCTTTTTTTTTTGTCGCGAATGAAGTTGTTTAGATTGCAGCTATGCAGTTTATTTATAAGGATAGTGCCTATTTTAAATATATATAATTTCAGAGATACAGCGCGTCCACATGCATCAGCAGAGCAAATACTGAGCAGAGCAAAGACTGTTGACGTTGTCCATCCAAAAGATGGTGAAAGAGATTGCATAATAAGCCCTTAGAAGAGAAAAATTCAGTGGATTTACAGCTGATCAAATCATTATTAAGCTGGTAATTGATTGAAAGTCGATCTCTCTCTCTCTCTCTCTCTCTCTCTCTCTCTCTCTCTCTCTCTCTCTCTCTCTCTCTCTCTCTCTCTCTCTCTCTCTCTCTCTTGTATTTTGTAGTGTTGTATTTATACCATAGTAATTGTTGTGTATTGAGTGTGAGATGGCACTCGCATATCAGGAATGTATGTATTTTGTGTTGGCCACTCTTTGAGTTTATAAAACTTGAGTTTAAACCTTGGTTGGCCATCTGTTTGTTTCTAATGAGTCTCCTATTTTTTGTTACTGCAGACTAGTTCAGTAAAAATGAAAGAAAGAGGAAATGCCCGCATGCGTTTAGCAGTTTTCCTTATCGCAAACACAACAGTAATCTGTTTTTTCGGGGTTAATTATTGTGAGCTCCTGATTGCAACAGAAATACTGGGAAATGTCTCTAGACTGATGGCATTTCATGCAGTTCAGCCTTATAATTTTAAAATGACAGCAAAATCACCTGTATTGTCATCACTTTAGACATTACGCTAAAGAATCATTCAAATACTAGCTCTAAAGTGAAGTTGATGAATTAGTAACTGCTTCTGCTGTTCTGACATCAGCTGCAGATGTGAAGGATTGGCAGAATAAAGTAGTTCATACAAAAGGATTTTTAGACTCTGTGTTTGATTTTTCTTTTTTTACACACGATTATGCCGTCAAACTGTTGCAACACTCGTAACAGTGCGATATGGCTGTATATTGTGCACCCCCCCCAGTGCCAGTATGCAGCCATATCGCATTGATGCTTGTGATATTGCTCATATATACATTTATTTGTTTGTTTGTTTGTATACATGTATATTTTATATATAAACACATTTCTAATTGTAGGGTTGTTGTTGTTTTATTATTTTTACTATTATTAACAATTACTACAACTACAACTACTATTATTATTATTATTATTATTATTATTATTTAAATTCAGCAGTATTATTTTTAAAATTTGTTCTTATTCTTATTGTTATCCTTTCTTATCCTTATTCTAAAATAAGTGTATGTCATGTTTAATATGAGAACGGTTTATAAAAAAAGATGGATTTAAATTTTTATTATTATTGTTATTATTATAATTAATTTTATTTTATTTTTACAAAAACCTTTTTGTTTCAGTAGTTTAAATGCAAAAATGTTTGGTCATTTGAATGTTGGTAGTTATCTATTATAAATAACTAAATGACTAAATAACAATATACATATAATACATTAATAAAAATTCATATACTGTGCAATTGAATGGCTTTTAAAAAATATTTAAATGTGGTCATTTTCTCAAGTTACTTAGATGTAAGTGATGGTGGAAATCATGGTGAAATGTGAGTTTTAGTATCTGTAAAATCAAAAACAGCACACTTAAAAACAGTTTAAACCTACAAAACCCTATGCCTTCTGTTTGGCATAGTTTGCCATTTATATCATTGTTCACGTCTTGTGAGCTTGACATTCTGACCTTGACATTACAAGACGTGTGGAAACTCTGTATGCTTTTTTTTCTGAAGTTATTTCTTAGTCTTCAAAAAAAGACGCAAGGAGAAAATGTCATATTTCAAAGCTATTAATATGTGCGTAGCCCGACAGGGAATGTATTAAGCCATGTTCCTTATTAAACCTCACTAATGCCACATTATGTAGCATGTCATCAATTAAAATCAATCATTGGAGCTGGGGCATCATGAATTAAAGATGCTCTGAAGGTGGACAGCACACGTCTGGATGATTGGTGTGGGCTTTGTTCTGGCTGGATCAGTGACCATAGTTCATTTGATCTCTGAGGTCGATGTTTCTCGCTATGATATTGCACACATTTTTAATGCTGCTCCAATGATCTAATGTAGCTTGTAGCTTAGTCATATAAGCCATTTAGATGGTGTCTAAAAGTACATCTCTGGAAGGATACTGACTGAAATCATTGATTCATTGTTTGTTTGAATCACATTTTGGAGACTGTTATAACAATGTCTATTTTTTTCAGAGAAACCCTTTTGATATGAGGCTGTACCAAACGGTCAAATGCCTTATAGTACACTACCTGACAAATATCTGGTTGTTGATCTCAGTTGTAGGGGCAACAAATAATAACTTGACTTCTAGATGATCATTTGGAAAAGTGGCAGAAGATAGATTTCTCCAATGAATCATCTGTTGAACTGCATCCCAATCATAACAAATACTGCACAAGACCTATTGGAACCTGCATGGACCCAAGATTCTCATAGAAATCAGTCAAGTTTGGTGAAGGAAAAATCATAATTTGGGGTTACATTTAGTATGGGGCGTGCGAGAGATTTGCAGAGTGGATGGCAACATCAACAGCCTGAGGTATCAAGACATTTGTGCTGCCCATTACATTACAAACCACAGGAGAGGGCAAATTCTTCAGCAGGATAGCACTCCTTCTCATACTTCAGCCTCCACATCAAAGTTCCTGAAAGCAAAGAAGGTCAAGATGCTCCAGGATTGGCCAGCCCAATCACCAGACATGAACATTATTGAGCATGTCTGGGGTAAGATTGAGGAACATGATCATATTTTATTTTGGTAAAATAAGTGTAATCTAGAGCACTTCGCCTTTTCATATAAGCCACTTCTGATACCAAATGATTAACTAGAAGTCAAGTTATTATTTGTTGTTCCTAAAACTTGGATAGGCGACAAGACTTTTGTCATGTAGTGCTGTTAGTATTTCATATTTAGTTCCTTTTTTGGTTGTCATAAAACAAAAAAATTGACTGACTGAATTTGATTTTGTAGCCAATAATCATTTCCCCCCTAGATTTGACCTTTTTATGATAATTTACTAAATGGTAAATGCCCAATAATGGTTAAAGTAATAGTTTTCATACTCTAAGCACTCAGTTCTTCAGTTAAAAAAAATCTTTTTATTGTGTTTATTTGAACAAAAACAGGTGGTTTGTTCAACTTGACAAAGCTTTGTGTGATTAAATTTGACATTTATATATAAAAACACCTTAACAAATGAAAATAAAAGGGCAATTTATTTAGAACATAATCAAATCTGGTCATCTGTGTTTTCCTTTATAAAGATTTACTTTGGTAACCATAGCGTCTGCCAAAACACCACAGACACTAATGTGATTGCTACTATTAATACAGCTGTAGTAACCAGCTTTTACCCACCACTGTCTTGCAAAATGTTTGTGTGATATGTAAAATAGGATTGTTTGAAATGGAATTAAACATCTGATCACAGATACTGATTAAGAATTTTAACGATCCTTTTACCATTAATGGACATAACAACCATCTGTTTTCTAAACATTTGCAACTTTCTGACATAGGGGTGATCTGATCTGCTAGCAAGCTTTTTAAAATTACGTTACATTGATAAATGTAATGTGCTTAAGTATGGAAATGCAGTAAATTAACTTAGGGTGTTAAATTTGGTGACACATCTTTTATGATAATGAAGTGTTTTAGAGAGTATCTATCTCTGATATCCAGGTCCTAAAATCAACCTTTCATATCATCATCTTTAATGTAACACTGCACTTTTTTTTTTTTGGAAATATGAACATGTTGCAAGTTACTTAGTTTTAAAATGTAAAAAGTTTAACCTTTTTTAATCTATTAAGCCGATCTTCTGATCTGGTGGGAGCACTCTTAGCTTAACATAAATCATTGAATTAGATTGGACCAGTAGCATCTTGCTCAAATTCTGGTGTAATAATGAAGAGTAAAAAATGAATGCATTTTGCATTATGCCAGAAAATAGAATAATAGCTCGGTAACCGTGTTGTGTAATATCATTGTGCCTGCTGTAGCCATGGTTCAGCAACAAAATTACTTGATTATTATTCCAAGTATCAATTCAATTCATATTTATTTCTATAGCACTTTTACAATGTAGATTGTGTCAAAGCAGCTTAACATTCTACAGTTCTAGTAAATTGAAACTGTGTCAGTCTAGTTTTCAGAGTTGAAGTTCAGTTTAGTGTGGTTTAAAGAGCCCATATTATACATGAAATAGGGTCATATTTAGGTTGTAAGGGTCTCCAACAACAGTCTAATATGCATGCAAGGTCAAACAACACTTTCATGGTCTTATAATCTGCATTTATTTTTACCTAATTATCCCAGTGACTCCCATATGAATCGTTCAGCGATTCATTTGTTCCCAAACCCCTCCTCAGCGCGAAGCTAATCTGCGCTGATTGGACCGATGACAGCCTGCTGCGATTGGTCGACGTCACTGACAGGCTTCAGCGCGAGACCGAGTGAAATGCCCAGCTGCTAATCTACAATATAAAAGTAGTCACAGTGCATACACGCTTCATAGTGGATTTTGGCTGCCAGTGGGTGAATGTAAACACAGACGATGGACTAGAAAATACTGACGACTAACTATTTTATTGAGCAAAAAGTCCAAGAACTGGCGAGGAGATCTCCTAGCCTCCTAGTCACAGTCTTCTTGCTCTTTTCTCACACACACACATACACACACACACACACACACACACGCGCACACACACAGGGCCGGCGCGTCCATAGAGGAGCGGCTGAATAGAGAGGGCGCGGCGCTCCGTTATATCCGCGAATACCCGTGCGTTACACACACACACAGGGCCGGCGCGTCCATAGAGGAGCGGCTGAATTGAGGCGGCGCGGCGCTCAGTTATATCCGCGAATACCCGTGCGTTACACACACGAGGAGACACACACACACATTACTCCTACCCGAGGACACGACACACGCCTAGAGCGCTAGTTCAGCTTGCTGGGTGCGATTTAGACAGCTCCCTTGAATCTGAGCCGAAATATTTTGAAACTTGACCGTTGCATGTGTGTAAACAGCTGACGATCCGTAATCAAAGCGGCACGCGTCGCGTTTTCAACGTGGCTTTACACGCGATATGAGAATATAAAGAGTTAACCTGATACAGTACACACGGTTACAAGTAACAAAACACAACTAAATACAGAATTTGCAAGCTAGAGTAAACGAGGCAATAATTTTAATCGCACGTACTTACACTGGTGAAATGGGGGTAGAAACTGATTCATAATGCACTGATCCATGTTCAGACAGTCTTCACTGATCCTTCCTTTAACAAACTGATGAAGTCTTCTTTGAAAGCATATAGTTTTCAGAAGCATTTAGAACTGCTCAAGGCTGGGCTATAATGCTGAGGTTTCCTCTTTAATTAGACTCAATAATATCCATCTGCACAGCGTGACTTCATTCGACCGGTGTCTGTCTGTGTGTGTGTGTGTGTGTGAGAGACTTTTTTTTCTGTTAGTGGGCGGGGCCGCAGGTTTCAAATCTCCCGGGTTTGCGCGCCTAACTACTTGTTTCGTAGCTGCGTCATCACGAAACACCTAATGACTCGTTATCAAGACGACTCGTTTAAAGCACTATGAGTCGACTCTTTTATAGATGAATCAATAGTTTTAAACACTGTACACTTACAGATTTAAACCTTAGCTGGATATTTCACTTCACTTAGAGCTGTGTTACACACTACATGGAAGGGCATTTTCAAAAACCCATAATATGGGCTCTTTAAGTTTTACTACTGAAAGACCGAAAACACTGAAGAGCAAATCCATCGATGCGCAGCTCCACAAATCCCAAACCAAGCAAGCCAGTGGCGACAGTAGCGATGAACAAAACTTCACCAATTGATGAAAGTGAAAGGAAAAAAACTCCAGAAAAACCAGGCTCAGTTGGGCATGACCATTTCACCCCTGGCCAAACTTCCTGTGCAGAGCTGCAGTCTTGGTGCTAGAGGCTGGAGAACGCTGGATGTCCATTGTGGAGAACTGCAGGTGTATGTCACTGGAGGGTGATCAGGCTGGCCCAAGGTCTTCGGGATAAGTATCCTCAGATGGACATAGACAATAAATAATTAGCGTAGCTGCTGTTCATAGTGTATTTAAACACAAGATGCAAAAATAAAGTGCTATAAATGAAAACAGTAGTTGTATAAACAAACATGTAAAACATATGAGAGAATAGTTCCTGGCCATTTCAACCTAGAAAACAGCAACTTTTGTTTTTCTTATTCTTAGTATACAATGTAACTATAGAAGTTTTAAATAGGAAAATTATTTGAGCAAGATGCTAATGGTCTAATCTGATTAAATGTTTTATGCTAAGCTAAGCTAAAGGTGCTACCACCAGACCCATATATAGGCTGAATGGATTAAAAATGGTAAAACTTAACATTTTAACTCTAGATGACATGCAAAATCAGCCTTTTTACACAAAAAGTGGAGTGTTTCTTTAAAACATTGCAAACCAGCCTCACTATTTGTCATGAATGACACTATTTGACACTATTTTTTAAAGTTGCCCTATTTTACAAGTTTCTTAAAATAGTGGTTCAGGAGTGACATTAAAACATGGAAGAATAATATTTTTTCATTATTTGGCAGGGTTTTTAATAATTTAGGCTTTAATAATTCAGGCTTTAATAATTCTGGCTTAATTAATGAATGAAAGCTGCCAGTTCTGGTGTAGCCGTCTGCTATATTTCTTTCTTGTTTTTACCAAGTTGGATTTTTGGAAAGTATGCTTTAATTATGTGTCGAATGTACTCAAAATCAGATGGGAGTGAAGTCATATGAATCACCAATACAAAATGGCAGACAGACAATATAGTACACAATAAAGTGGTTTCAGACACAGTTAATAACTTAATTTGTTGTGCGCTTTGATCTTGAAGATGTTTTACGTTCACAAATGGAAACTGTACGAAAGGTAATATTCGTAGTTTATATGTAAACTGTCTTTTCTTGGGCTTGTTGGGTAGATCTTCTTCTGTGTGTGTATGTGTGTGTGGCTTTGATTAGACGCACACAGTGAGGCCCCTAATCTGCCATTCATCTGCGCAGGAATTTCTCAGTTTCGGAGGGGCCTCTGAGAAAACTTTCAACGCAAACAAACAAAATATCAGCTTACCCTGCCTCGCAATATCCCCTCTCCAATCTGGGGACGCTGAAGCAACACACTGTTTATTGTTTCAGAGTAAACTCCGCCGTTGCATTGCTGCCTTCCTAATTAGATTTTACCTGCCTTGTTTTTCTTTTTCCTCCACCCATGCTTTTTATTCTCCGCTCGCGAAAAGGTGATGTTTTCATGGACCACTGTAAACCACAGGGTGTTTGGAGGAACAAGCTTTCCGAGAAAAGAGAACTCTGATGGGAATGCGACAAACTTCTGAGGGTTGACGGGCTTTTATTGTTCCTGAGAATATTTTCAAATATGTTTACGATATTTACAACTAAAGTGAGATTAAAGCTTCCGATGCTTGAGTTTCGGTAATGTCTTCCTCCTCCTCTCCTCTTTACTTTTTCAAACATCCTCTGCCATACCTCCGGGGATAACCGGAGTGTTTCTTTGTGGTTTGATTTGCCCCAGTGTGGCCATGGGAATGCAGGCACTCCACAGTAAACCCCCAGGGCTGCCACCAGGCAGATCCACCTCTTCCTCACTCACCTGAGGGGACTGTCACCCTTTCCTGGGGGTTGCGATGCACCTCTTTTCATAGACGCTAGGGTGAGGTATATTATCAGGGGGAGCCTGTCTACTCCCAGAACATTGGCTGCGCACTTCGCTCATGTGCGCAGAGTTTGCTTTGGAGTCTTTCGGCAATGACCGTCTGATGTCGATCGCCTTGGGAAATTTTTTTAGTGTTGTCAGTCTCTACGTTTGCTTTTATCGACTTTCCAGAGCCACGTTCTGTCATTTTTTTCCCATCTCCCCCACCCAAATGTCATGGAGTGCTATGAAAGTGTCATGAAAAGTAGATAAAATTAAAACTTTTACAAATTTAAACATAAACACGCATCTTCTAAGTGTCTCGGGAGGAATTCTCACAGGTACCTTGAACTCGTGAAGAGGTTTTCAAGTGCACGTTTATACGCTAGTCTCTTTTGTTTACCATGTTTGCACTTCTTTCAATTTTCTCTGTTTTGGAAAAAGTCGACGGCTTGTCACTAGGCTCGCTGACCTCACCCCATCACCGCTAAAGTCCTCTTATGGTATTGTATATGCAAGCGATGGCACTTTGTTTTCTTTCATAGACTTCATGCCTTACATGGAGGCACACAGTGGCTCCAGCCAGCGTTGTGTATCACGGAGGCACTTTGCATTGTGTATATATCGGCTAGAATAAACTGTTGGAGGCACACAGGGGTCAGAAGTGGCGCTATCAAATCCTTGGATATTTGGGATAGGATGTCAGCGCTCTTTCAAACACGACATGTCAGTGTTTAGAAATGAAAAGTACACCACAACAAAAGAGGGAAACCTAATACGCCATGCCCTGATGCACATTTATCGGCTTACTTCAAAGTGCACTTGTCATTCGCTGTCTAAAAAAAGGCACTTTTTTTTTCTCTCCATTTTTTTCAAGTAGCTGAACCAGCCTTAGCAAGGAAAAAAAGAAACTACAGACAATATATTAAAAGTATAAAACAGAGGATTTACTCCCTGTCCTCTGTTAACTCCCCCCACTCTTGCCCCCTGATCTCAAGCCTGGCTCTCTCCACGCACTCATGGGGAATGTTTGGAGGCCCTGTTCATATTTTGTTTGCACAATGCATTCCTGCAGGCTCTTTATTTATGTCAATCTCCCCTTTGATCAGGGTCCGCTTACCCACTCTGTTCCTGTGAGTGAAAGAACCCACCTGTGAGACAGCAGCCAGGGCTCGGGATTCTTGGGAAAGTTTACCGTCAATTAATATGGCTAAATTATTTCTTCACATGGCAAACTACTTATGTAAGGTGATCCTGGCTGGTGGCTGATTCTCTGACATCTGGGTTGGATATTCCGCACAGATGGTTCTACCTGCTCCTGGAGTCTCTTTTCATTCTGTTTTCCTTCAGTCCTTTCTTTCTCGCTTGCTTTTTTTTTTAAGAGAGGGGGTGAAAGGTAGGCCACGGTTGAATGCTTGGGCAGAGTAATACAACCAGTAGGGAAGTGAAGGGGGCTGTTTTTTCTGTCTTTTGTTGTTTAGTTGTGGCTTACACACAAAGGAGGCACACACTAGTGCAAAGGTTTTCAAATGTTTTAATGCAAAGTAGCCCTAAGTATGAGCACCTTTTAAGTCATTCTGTTGTTCTGCTATTATATATAGTTATTAGAAATGACTCAAAACTATTACGTTTAGAAATGTGTTGGAAAAAAAAACCCCTCCATTAAACAGAAATTGTGGAAAAAATAAACAGGGGGCTAATAGTTGGTCAGAATTATTAGCCCCCCCTGTTAATTTTTTTCCCCAATTTCTGTTTAACGGATGGATTTTTTTTTTCAACACATTTCTAAACGTAATAGTTTTGAGTCATTTCTAATAACTGGTTTATCTTTGCCATGATGACAGAATAATATTTGACTAGATATTTTTCAAGACACTTCTATACAGCTTAGTGACATGCATACATGTATACATATGTATATATCACTGTCTCTTCCCTCGCATTATCCAAGTGTATGCTGCACACTGGTGGTGGTGTGGAGCCCCCCCCTTCATGATTGTGAAGTGCTTGGGTGTATGGCCATGCAAAATAAAAATGCGCTATATAAATACACATTACATTTTTTTACATTACTTTCCAACACAATCTACAATCAACCAATTATCAACATCATTTCATGTCGTTATTGGACATCTAAATAGCGTTGTCCTAAAATTCTGTCTAGACATTGAAATTTGGTCACCCAACGTCACAACCTAAATCTAATCTAACATTAACGTCTTATGAGGTTGTGTGCCTGCTGGGACATTATTTGGTAATATAATTAGTGTTAAATAAAAATTCATATTCGTTTCCTATATTATATAAATAGATTTTATGTTATCTCTTTAAATCATCTTAAATAAACAAGGTAACACTTTACAATAAGCTTGTATTAGTTAATGTTAGTTAATACATTTACAAACAATAAACAATACATTTATTACAGTATTCATATTTGTTTGCATTTAGTTAATAAAAATAGTTGTTCATTAGTTCATGTTAACTCACGGTATTTTAACTAATGTTAACAAGAATAAATTGCATTAGTAAACATTAGTAAATGTACAAGTATTGTTCATCCTTAGTTCATGTTAGTAAATGCACTCACATTAGCTAATGAAACCTTATTGTAAAGTGTGACCATGGACAATTTACCTATTAATAATTTTACAAACAAATGTATTAAATTGAGTAATACATTTTTTTTCTATGTTTAGCATCCCTTCATTAGCCCCTTGAAGGTCCTGCGACCCCAATCTAAAAACCCATGACCTCTAATGCATTGCTGTGCAAAATATGTAATTCTTCTTTTGATTCATTTCATCTGGTTTTGACCTGTACATCAAGATCACTTTACAAAATCCTGAAATTATAGGTAGACCCACATTTAATGAATTACAAATCAAGTTTCCTTTCCCCCAGCAACAGGGCCAAGACACCAACCGGTTCATCCTTTGTTTTTTAAATAACTTCAGTATCTTGAGACTTTCTCATCTGAAGTTTTTCTCCAACTTGATTAACCTCTCTAATCAAGCAATGCATTTTTTTTGTCTGTTGCTGGTTTAGCATGTGATTATCCGAGTTTTTTTTAAACACACTTTTAAATAGATCAGCCTAGTTTTAGACACTACTGAGGGCCCGTCTTGCTATCTGTGCCTGCAGTGAGACAGGAGCTCCGGACACGTTCTCATACAGAAATCCCGCCCTCAGCTATCCCAGAACCCCCTCAGGAGCAGTGGACTCGCAAGTACCCCATATCCAAATAATTAATCCAAAGCAATTACTCACTGCCTTCATCCGTCTCTTAGCCTGCTAACAAAACATTTCTACGTATGTCCTCATCAGTTAACTTTAATTACGCCGACTACAATTTATCAGCCTCACATTAATGAAACATGCTGCACCAAGATACTCACAAAAAATGTCCTATTTTCCTTCCTTTTTTTTCTGTAATGGAGGAAAAAAATAATAATTAAGAAACCCAACAGCGAGGAGCCTCATGAGAGAGCCAGCAGGAGTTGTGAGATATCACTTTTTTTCCTTCTCTACTTTGTTCTAATCAGGAAACATAGTTACCGTCACCAACGTGTGTCTCCTTTATTCAGCACAAGTGAAAACAAGAACATGAGACACTTTTCTTTTTGCCAAATTTCGCAAAGATTTAAAAGACCTGTTTAATATATTTGATATATTTATTTATTTAATTTACCTGGAAGTTGAAGATAAAGTGGAATATTAGGGTTAAAGAAAGTTCTTTAAAACAAAACTGACAACAAAACATTACTCGGATGTAAATTAAAGTTATATTTGTGATGCATAAGAGAGAACTAGAGTGAGAAATAGAGAGAAATACATTTTTATTAATAAATAAATAGAAAATTCTTTACACTATTACAATCTTTTCAGTATGATTTTGAATGGTTTATATTTTAATAAACGAAGACTCCACTTTTTTTTTTTTAAATAAGCTCAAGTCCCCTAGAGTTAAACAGTTGAGTTTTAACATTTTTCAATTCATTCAGCCAATCTTCAGGTCTGGTGGGAGCACGTTTAGCTTAGCTTCGCAAAAATCATTGAGTCAGCTTAGACCATTAGCAGAATCACCTAACTTTGTCAGCATAACTAATGTCACCTGCTTGCATAGGGAGCGAGCCTTGCAATCATGGAGAAATTTGTGAAAAATGGTTCATAACATATTTACTTTTGTGCAGATCCTGAACCATGGAAAGTGCCTTCATTATTCACTAGAATGAGAGTACACTTATTGGCACCTTATGAGGTACAGGGTTGGACCCCCTTTTGCCTTCAGAACTGCCTCAATCCTTTGTGGTGTAGATTCAGCATGGTACTGGAAATACTGTATACCTCAGTTGTAATGATTGGTTATTTGAGTTACTGTTGCCTTTCTATCAGCCCAAACCAGTCTGGCCATTCTCCTCTGACCTCTGGCATCAACAAGACATTTGCACCCACAGAACTGTTGACTGGTCACCTTGGAAAAATGAACTCTGGAGACAGCGAGAACAGAGAAAGCATCCTGTGAGAAACGAGGTGTACACACACACACACACACACACACACACACACACACACACACACACACACACACACACATACATGCATACGCACATACATACGCACGCACGCACGCACGCACACACATACACACATACATACATGCATACATACATGCATACATACACTCATACGTGCGTGTGTATGTATATACGTGTATATATATATATATATATATATATATATATATATATATATATATATATATATATATATATATATATATAAATATATAAATATATATATATATATATATATATATATATATATATATATATATATATATATATATATATATATATATATATATATATTAATATAGAAGCGCTGCGTTTTAAGTGCAAAGATGTATTCTGCCTGAATGTGTCCTAAATACTTTATGAATTCATCAGTGATATCTTTAAAAAATCTGAAAATATTAGCTTTCACTTGTAATACTGAAAAATATATATTATAATCACTGAAAATTTCACGATTTTTAAAATCACTCTCGCGACCCCTTGAAATTATTCTGCGACCCCCCCCCCCCCCCCCCCAGTTTGAGAACCACTGTTCTATGTTATGCTTTCATACAGTATTTCATGAATCTCCTCTGAGAAGATATTTAGCAATCTGTTGTATATTTACACTGTTGATGTGGTGTATATGGAATACAATTTTATGTAAAGAGATGAATTTCATAAAAAAGTTCCACAATCAATTTGCGTTGGGACAACATGAAGGGATTAAGCTAACTTATTCGTTTTTACAAATTTAATTGGATTGAACATCAAAGTTCTAACAGAAAAAAACTCAAGAATTGTTGTTTCAACTTATTTTAAATAAGTACTTTAAACAAGCTTTCAATATCGCCTCAGAGCAAGAAGATCACTGGTTCGAGCCCTGTTTCTGTGTGGAGTTTGCATGTTCTCCCTGTGTTCGCGTAGGTTTCCTCCAGGTGCTCCGGTTTCCCCCACAAGTCCAAAGACATGCGCTATAAGTGAATTGAATAAACTAAATTGGCCATAGTGTATGTGTGTGAATGAGTGTATGGGTGTTTTCCAGTGTTGGGTTGCAGCGGGAAGGGCATCTGCTGCGTAAAACATATGCTGGATAAGTTTGTTTCATTCCACTGTGATGACCCCTGATTAATAAAGGGACTAAGCCGAAAAGAAAATAAATGAATGAATGAATGAACAAGCAGCTAGTCATTTTTTGAGTGCAGAAAGTTTTCAAAGAGAATGTTACTTGATTTAAGATATATGATGTTCCATGACAATGAAAATAATAATTTGCCACTTTTTTTTTGTAAGATTTGCAATAACTTAAAAGGAGGCTGAACATGTTGAAACAAACTATTAATAATTTACCTGAGTGATAATTCAAAACAATAATGAAAGCAAATCCTTTCACCGTTGTGTCTTCTAATATTGTTCTCAGGATTAATCATGGTTCATAGACAGGAACAGTAAATATTTAAGATTCTGCTTTTTTGTTCAGATTGAATTAGTGTTTATCTCATTAAAGACTCATCTGGAACGACAAGGCAGCCATGCCATGTGATTTCAGAAGTTTAGTAAATAATCCACCCCTTGCCTTTGAAGTCTAATGACCTAGAATGGCTAATGCTGTTTAGTACCCAAAGAAAGTAATGAGAGTTTGATTCACTGATGTGTTGTTTTGCAAGCCGTGAGACCCAGGCTGAAGGAGAGATGTTATATTCACAACAAAAAAAGCAATAGTTAACCTGAATATGAAGATTTCTATTTATTAATTTCCTCTCTCATTTTGCTCTTTCATCTGGAAAATGCAATAAAACAGGAAGGCTTTGCATTCTAGTTTCTCATATACATTAGCATTCATGCAAGTTTTATTTTATTTTTTTTTTGCTGTGGTTTTTAAAAGTAGTATTTTTTCATTAACAAGGCTGCATTTATTTAATCAAAATACAGAAATCATTAACAATGTACAATTGAAATTAACACAGACTTTGTATTATAGATAGATAGATAGATAGATAGATAGATAGATAGATAGATAACCTTACTAGAACTGGGTTGGACCCCCTTTTGCCTTCAGAACTGCCTTAATCCTTCGTTGCATAAATTTATCAAGGTACTGGAAATATTCCTCTGAGATTTTGGTTCATATTGACATGATAGCATCACACAGTTGCTGCAGATTTTTCGACGTGTAACTCAACAAGTGGTTGAGTTACTGTTGCCTTTATATCAGCTGGAACGGTCTGGCCATTCTCCTCTGGCATCAACAAGGCATTTGCACCTACAGAACTGCCGTTCACTGGATATTTACTCTTTTCGCACTATTCTCTTTAAACCCTAGAGATGGTTGTGCGTGAAAAATCCCAGTAGATCAGCAGTTTCTGAAATACTCAGACCAGTGTGGCACCAACAACCATGGCATGTTCAAAGTAACTTAAATCACCTTTCTTCCCCATTCTGATGCTCGGTTTGAACTGCAGCAGATCATCTTGACATGTCTATATGCATATATAATTTGTTTAGTTTTTTCCCAGTTTAATGGTGTGCGTAAACACAGACACTCAACACATGCAGACATTCACCCTTGTCCAGCGTCTGCTCTTTTTCTTTCCAAAGGTTATGATGAGCTGAACACAAAATGTACTCATTTAAAGAAAAGGAATGGATATCTTATTATTCTCCTTAACTAAACACACAAGTGGATGTGAGCATCTATTGTTTTAGCCTTTTTTAGTTTGTTTTCCAGTACTGGGTTTCGGTTGCAAGGCCATCCGCTGTGTAAAACATATGCTGGAAAAGTAGTTGTTCATTCTGCTATAGTAACCCCTGATAAATAAGAGACAAAGGGACTAGGAAAATGAATGAATGAATGAATAAATCTTCAGTTTAATGGTCTTTTTCCATTTGATTTCTTTTTCGACTGTAGCCGAGTTCAGTGTTGATACCTTGTGAACAAAATAAAAAGTGCAAAAACTATTGCGTGGACTCTATATACAGTACATTGCATTTGCAGTTAGAAAATAAGAGAACTTTCTCATAACAAAATTTGCTTTAGCCTTAAGTAGATGCCTTTATTAAAGAAACGTGTCTTGCCAACTATATTTATCCTCCTTTATTTTAAAATCTCAAGCATCATGAATCCAAAGTTATGTCAGAGGATTTGTGGACACTAATGGCCCTTTCCTACCTTTCAGCACAAAACAAAGACCAGCGACCTTATTGCGTTCCCTTCCTCAAAAACCAAAGAATTAAGGTCAACAAGTGGGCAGATGTCAAAGGGTCAGTGGGGGGAGGAGGATGAAGAGCATTGTTGCCAGGAAAAAAGGCCCAGCCAGGAGTAGCCGATGCACCAATCTAAAACCCACACAACACAGATGCTTCCAAAAAAACACTTCAACCCCCTCATAATTCTCACTCCTCGTTTTTTTTTTCCCCATCACCTCCTGTGTTCATTCGTTTGGTCCAGGCAGAATTGCAGCAAGCTGTCAAGTCTTGGTAACAAGCTGATCAGAGCAGGCCGGGCTTCCTCATACAGACAGTAGCAATTATCGCAATCAACAGCTCGGTCCAATTATAACTTCCTGCTCATTATGCCCAAGGGGCCCCGTGGTCCAACTTACAAGAAAATTAAGCGGCTGCCTCGCTTTGCATAACTTAATTTGAAATGACAGGGTGTGACATCAAGGGCTTCTGACCCTGCCAGCAACCGGCCCCATGTGTGGCAACAATTTACACTGCCAAATTGCTCCCAGGCTGCCCTTGGCCGAGGAAGCAAGGATGAGCCTCTACCAAACACAAGCTACCCCCGCCTGAACGAGAAGGGTTGCTGCATCATCCCTGTACAGGAATCCTGGCGCTCTGGCGATAATGCTGTGCTTCTGGAGGACGCATGGCTGAAGAATGGAGGAGGTGCTACTTAACATCAGCTGAGGTTTATTAAGAGATGCTCTAAAATCAGCAGGATTCATTTAATCGTTCAAACTGCTTGATGTATGCACAAGCCAAGCTTTGTTTTAGATAATAGTTATATAGAGGTCTTATATCTATATACTGTAAAGAATGATTTAAAAATTCAAAAAACACATTCAAATAAATACATATATATATATATATATATATATATATATATATATATATATATATATATATATATATATATATATATATATATATATATATATATATATATATATATATATACACACACGCGCACACACACCCACACCCACATACATGCATATGTATACATGTAAAAAAATTTATACAAATTAAAAAATTTAGGAGCACCAGTGCTACCAGGCAAAAATTTTCCTTTCGAGCTCTGTAATGTATAGTAAATATAGTTAAAATATTGTGAACAGCTGAAAAGAAGTTATTTTTATTGTTTGGATATGCTTTGGTAGTGAGGAGTTTTTGACAATATTACATTGGGGGTCGCTGGCTTAAAAGTTTGAGAATCACTGACATAGAAGATCAATTAACCAGCAAGTAACAGTGTATGAGAAAGTTCAGGGAAGTTATTATGTGCCTATCTGTGATGGTACCATGAAGTGACGCTCTCTTACTGATCTTTGGCTTCTAAAGTGTTTCTAAAGGAAAAAGAAGGGCTTTTAAATTAAGTATTTAATGAGTGTACTTTATAGGGCCCTATGAAATCCAATTTATTTTTTTATTGAAATTCCATTTTCTGATTTTTTTATTTTTTTATTTACCTTTTTTTTTTATAAAAAAATTTAAATTCAGGATTCCTATTAAAATATGCTTTGCTCAAACTGAAAACTAGAATTTTATTTAAAAAGTGTTGTCATTACAACACTGTGTTATATTGCTTGATACTACAGTGCACTATGGTATAGTACGATTCAGTACAGTTCACCCTGAAAGACAGATTTCCACTTGCAACAGGACCCTTACTTGGTATACATGGCAAATGCCAGAATGTTACAATTGAGATCTTTCTTATTTGAAAAAGAAAACCTTATGACCTGTTCACATTTTTACACAAATTTTTTGCATACTCAAGTTCTAGTTCAAGGGCTTCTTGGGATGTGGCTGTTTATTACAATAAGGCGGGTTAGAACCCTTACAAAAATAACTAGTATGGTTCTCAATTTTTGAACTTCTGACAGTTGAAATGTAAATAAATGCTGTACTGCAGTGATCCTCAACCACCGCGCCACGGACCAGAACTGGTCAGTGGATCAATTGGTACTGGGCCGCACAAGAAATCATTAATTATTTCCGTTTTATTTATTATCTAAGTCTGCACGATATTTTATTTCGAAAATCTTTTATTTTAAAAAATGACTGTATTGTATTGGTTATATCTTGGTCACTAGAGCGCCCAAATTCGACCCACAAGCAGCAAAATGAGTAAGAAACACACATCATTGAAAAGTTTCTTTGCTGAGGGGAAAAGGCCCAGTGAAGGGCCCGCGAACCACCAGGCAATAGATCCGCAACCCATTTGTCAACAAATCGGGTGAATCCACCATGGCTGTGCAAGAAGATCATCTGATGACCATTCACAAGCGCCATTCGCATATCGCGTCTTTTTTAGAGTTCACGCAAATTTGTTATTTCCATTGGAGGTGTGCAGCTTGCACAGCCAAATGGTGTGATGTATTCGCGCCTTCCAGACGTACCCAGTACGCGAGCACACCACGAGTCACCTATGGTAATATTGTCAATTGTTGACCGGTCCGTGGTGAAAAAAAGTTTGGGGACCACTGCTGCCATCAGTGCACATGATGACAGCTTTTTTTTCACTTGAATTCAATTCTATTCATGATTTCCACATCATAGGCCTCTTAATTGTGAAGTTTTGTTTAAATTGGGATTCTCAAAATAATCACCTGACCCTAGTTTCATGTATTTTCCAGCATATGTGCATGTCTCCCATGTTAATTGAAGTTCTTTTGAATGCTGTGATCTGCTGAATAGCACCAGGCGTTCACACTACAAGCACACTTCAGGCGTCACAGATAGTTCCTCAAGAACTGAAAGACCAGACCTTTCACCCACCACTGCCTCCATTCACCACAATCTGCCCTTTCACCACAAACCTATCTCAAAGGTCACCTCAGGTCGTGGTGGAGGGGTTCTGTGAACAGGCACCTCACTTCCATTAAAATCCCCCCGAATACAGCACTCGACACACTGGCTCACTCTTACATCATCACAGGGTCACATAGAGGCAAGAGCTTGGTGGAGAAATGTTTTCAGTCAATTATTTTATTTATTGATATTTTTAGCCTGCTCATCCCGACTTTCACATGTCAGAGGTAAAGACGTACCCACTGACCTGTAGTGACGAGGCCTATTCATGCTAATATTAATAATCTCGAGTTACACTCTTTGGAAGGGCAAGGGCTTCCTTTGAAAGCTGAATGCTGTTTTAATAGTTAACAAATAATGATCATGAGTGAAAATGGATGAGTAAAACAAGGAAAACAAGACGATTGCTGCATATAAACATGTGCACCCTTGTCTTTTTGTTTAACTTTCCTCTACAATGTGTTTAAGAGCGTTCCACTCGTGGATCCGTACGAGCACATACTCTGAGTTCTAATTGCCGGCATTCGTCAGGTTTTCCCCTTCGAGATGCGACTGCGGAGCGGCTAACGATGCACAGCTACAAAGGGAGAGCAGCGGCGGGGTTAACATGTCTCAGTGCTCTCCCTGGAAGCGGGATTTTTGGGGTTTAGACACCCACTGAGAGAGAATAATGAGTATATGTTTCTAATCTGGGCCCCTAGGAGATTGCAGCTCCCTTGTCTTTTCACACTGGTGGAAATCGGCAGCCTTCTCTTCTGTGTTTTTTTTTTTTTTTTCACAGGCTAATTTAGAGCTGTCTTTGATGCTTTCTCTCCGGAGCTTCTGTTTCAAATATCCAAATGCAAGGATTAGTGGGCTTTTGTGCTGTAAACCCCAATTTATCCTGTTTTCTTTCCCTTTTTTTGTATTTTTGTTGCAATCTTCCGACCCTAGAAACTGCAAACAGCGGCAACCTTTGCGGTGATTGTGTGTGTTTGTTTATTTGCATTCGACTGCGTCAGTTCAACCCATTTTTTATGCACACTTAAGAGACGCAACCAGAGCAATTTAGGCAGCATATCTTGTTTTAAGATTCATTACCAGGAATAATGTGAAATAATAAGGACTGAAGCGTATTCTCTCGGTGATATTACAAATCCCTTTGTCAGGCAAAGCACTGTCACTTCTAAGTCTGGGTCTGATGAAAGAGAGGAATAAGGAGAAGACACATGCAGCATGCACCCGTCGTCTGCTAACTGAGCCTCCTTTGACGACTTTCAGGATCCCGCCACAGATCCTCGGATGAAGCCTTCAGTGGAGCTGGCAGCTTATATGGCACTTTGCCCGTGCTTGCATCCTTCTGTCGACTTGTTGCATTGTCACATATTATGTATTTAAATCCCCTTGTGTCGTTCTGTCACAACACACGCTCGCTCTCGATGTCTCTGAGGTGATTTTACGGCAACAGGCGATGAGAAGCTCTTCGGGCGACTTCAAGAGAAACCAACTCGGATTAATCTGAGAGAGAAAGCAGCATTTATTTAGACCCCGCTACCTCGCTCGGGAGGCCTGAAGGGTCAAATGAAAAACAGAAAATGACCTCAGCTGATGTATGAAGATACAAATATGAAGTAAAAAAAAGGTGTTCAAACTACTCAAAGATATGCTGCGTCTCAATTTGCATACTATCTGTCCTAAATAGTATCTGAAAATAGAATTAGTATGTCCCAAATTGTAGTATGTTGAAAAGAGTATGCCAAAGGTTCCTGGATGGTTTACTACTACCGGTAAAAATTTAAAGTGTAGAATAGTCCATCGTATCCAAATTTTGATACTGTCAAACCTCCTCTCTATTTTACCTCAGTATATGGTATTACCATGCATAATAAAAAAAATGACTATGTAAGGCTCAGACAGCGTCACCAAAGCCATCTTACCTCACCTCTCTTTCCTCCACACTTTCTCGTAATGACAATCACAAATACGCATATTTAGGCATTAAATAAATAATATTTAATATTTAATACTTGTCTCCTATAAGTGCATTGTTTTTTATGATGGTATAATGGTATTAAAACTGACACCATTGCTATTTTTAGATCCCGCAGTATACCATATTACCGTATTACCGCCCAAGCCTAGTCCATACTCTTAACTACTCATATTGCCCACAGTACATTGCAAGTTGGACTTAAATTCGATTAGAACTACAAACATAGGTGAAAAGTGTCAATAAACTACAAACATGATAGACACGCAAGACCAACCGTCAAGTAGAAAGGCTTCGGTAAATGTTTGGATGACTATTATTTCATATCTAGCCAACTGGAAAATATTTAAATAGTGTTTTCTGTGTTATATTTCATCTGCAACAACAATACTGAACTTGTATAAAGACGTGTTTGGACATAACGTCTGAATGCATAATCATCCAAAGACCTGAGGAGATTTCTCTGCATGAAATACTTGTGAATGGCAGATTATCCTGGTGCTGCTTTTCCAGCAAGGTAGGAAATTAAATATGACAGAAATGTGGATGATTGACATAACTAAGCAACACAATCTGTTAATGAGGAAGTACTATGTCCCAAAGCTTGCATACTCTTCTGTTACACACTCAAAAGTATATACTTTTCCTTCATAAAAAAAAGTACATACTTTTAAGGCGTAGTAGAAGTTTGCGAATTGGGATTCAATTGGGATTGTTGCAATAGTTCACACAAAGCTGAAATGTTCTAGCATCATTCACTCAAACAACCTGTTTGAGTTTCTTTCTTCTGTTGAACACAAAAGAAGATATTTTGAAAAATGCTGACACTTTCCCCCATTTAAAACTATACAAGCGATAGGTCTTGTGTATTCTGTAGTCTTTGCTGTAGTGTCCACACAAAGACAGTTTTTTTGGAAAGCTTTCACCCTGGCCAGAGTTTTCAGAAAGTTTTGGTTTCAGTCAACTGCTGACACTATGTTTTCGTGTGGACAAATAGAGAACTTACATAGAAAAAATGCGGTTTTAAAAATACCTGTGTTCATGTGGACAGGCCCTTAATGATTGTTATAAACTATGTATCTTTGCACTTCATTATTTCGTAAAAAATCAATCTGCCCTCAGCATCTTTAATTAAACCATAATCTTCTCTCCCCTCTTGAAACAACTTTCCTTCACTTCTGGTCACATGGAATGCCTTTTGGGAGGGACTTTTAGGGCTCCTTTTACTCTGCCTTCATCCATTCATCAATCTTCCATTTTCTTAGCAACATCTACCTTCCCACAATCCAGTTGGTTGACAAAGAATGAAATCAAGTATTGCCCTACATTTTTATTTATTTATTTTTTTAGAACAGCTTCAAATGGATGTACATTATAATTGATGAAAAGGGTCTATCTTACCTTGTCTCATGATGACTTTTAAAGGTTTTAAACATTTATCAAAATAACCTGTTTTTAATTGAAAAAATAAACTCATAAAGGGCTGAAACCACTAAAGGGTGAGTAAATAGTGAGTGCATATTCATTTTTGGATAAACTATCCATTTAACGATAAAAATGTGAAATTTTGTAATGTTAATTATTGCGTAAGAGGAGAAGCATCAAAAAGACATTAGAAAATGTATACAAATAGTGCAAAAATTTGATTTAGAGTGAACATTAAAGGTTTTATAAACTGTGGAACATAAGTTAATTTTAGAAATGTCTTGCAAAATTAGAAAATGATAACAAAATTTTAATTGTTGGGGAAACTAGACATATACAACTATGTAATTTTTCTAATGAAATAGTTTAAATAAAAACGGGCAGACTGCCTTTAGGAGGTGGTAAATGTGTAGTTACAGTACTCACTGAGTCATTTGATCCATTAGTTCAAACAGCAATTTCACTCAGAAATGAAACTGCTTTCTTTATGAATGGATCACCGAATCACTGTTTTAGATTAAGAATCAAATCATCACTATAAGTTGATCAGAGATGCACACCAGTTCTTCTTTGGCTTTATAGGTAATATTTTATTATACAAATACAGCCAACATTACATCAATAGCACAACAGTATATTAACTTATTATTTATTGAACTTTTATTGTATTAAATCAGTATCACATTTATATTTGTGCTATTCGGGATAAAACAGCACTTGCTTGTTGCGTGATTTATTTATTTTTTTAGCATGATTCAAAGATGTTCTTTAAAGGAGTTTTTGTAATGCTTCTCTTTCTTCTGTACTACTTCTTCCCTTTCTGTTTTCATATGTGTTGCTATTGTGCTCTGTGTTATTGAGGGTGACCTTTGACTGTGGTTGTCAGTGTTCAGATCTGTGCATGTTTGTGGTTGCTGGTGACCTCCCTCTGCTCAATGGCTTATTTGCTGTGATTTTCGTTGTGATGTTTTGCTGTATTCACTGAAAAGGTCATGTCATGCAGTAACAGTATTGCACCTGACAACTTTGAAAAGTAAGCAACTATAATAATGAACAGTGATTGTGTGACTCTGAATTGTGATTATGGTGTGGAGTGGGGAATTTGATGTCTCTTTTGTCTGATATGTACTGTCGATTATGGCATTAACTTCTGACTAATTTTTATCATTAGGGTTTTGGTGTATAAAATTGCAACATCACTGGTGAGGATTATTTTGTCATTTTTTTATTTATTTGTTTATTCTACAACTCCCCTAGAATGTGTGGCATGGTGGCTCAGTGGTTAGCACTGTCGCCTCACAGCAAGAAGGCCACTGGTTCAAGTCCCGGCTGGCGCAGTTGGTATTTCTGTGTGGAGTTTGCATGTTCTCCCGTATTTGTCTGGGTGCTCTGGTTTCCCCCACAGTCCAAAGACATGCAGTACAGGTGAATTGAATTAACTAAATTGCCCGTAGTGTAAGTGTGAATGAGTGAATGGATGTTTCCCAATACTTAGTTGTGGCTGGAAGGGCATCCGCTGCGTAAGACATATGCTGGATAGATTGGCGGTTCATTCTGCTGTGGTGACCTCTAAAATAGAGACTAAGCTGAAGGAAAATGAATGAATGAACTCTAGAATTAAACAGTTGAGTATTACCGTTTTGAATCCATTCAGCTGATGTCCAGGTCAGGGGTTTCATTTATAAAAGAATGCTTCAATCAAGGGTGGAAATGTGAGTACACTACATCTATAAAAAACAAACTTATTGGGAGAATGTTCGCAGCTGCAAGTAATCTCAAAGCGAACATATTGAACTTAAATATTGACTTTGACCACTTTGAATTATTATATAAGCCTTATTAATTATCATTAATTAATTTATTCTGGCATGCTTTCACTTTTAGGAGGGTTACTATGCAAAGTTTTTTAGATAATTGAATTTGGATTAGACCATTACAATCTACCTTAAAAATGACCAAATGACTTTAAATAATTTTCCTATTTAAGGCTTGAATTGCCATTTTCTTGGCCAAAACGGCTAATAAATATACTCTCAGTCTGGCATAATAATCAAGGAACTTTGGAGCAAAGTTATTTTTTAAGTTAATTATTACACTGGTAAGTCTTTTAAGTATTAAGTTGCATGGGTAAATATATGGGAATAACCAAATTACATTTAATTAAAACACAGTTTTACTTTGTGCCAAAAATAATTTAAGTATTAAGTGAAGATTATCTTCTATCAAGACATTTTGTACATTTCCATGAACTTTAGTTTGAATTTTTCATTTTATTTAGTAATTAAATTGCATTGCTAACAATGGAATTTAGACTATTTTAAAGGCAATTTGCTCAGTATTTAGATTTTTTCCCAGATTCATTCATTCATTTTCTTTTCGGCTTAGTCCCTTTATTAATCTGGGGTCGTCACAGTGGAATGAACCACCAACTTATCCAGCATAAGTTTTATGCAGCGGATTCCATTTAGCTTACCCAGTTCACCTATACCGCATGTCTTTGGACTTGTGGGGGAAACTGGAGCACCCGGTGGAAACCCACGTGAACACAGGAAGAACGTGCAAACTCCACACAGAAAGGCCAACTGACCCAGCCGAGGCTCAAACCAGCAACCTTCTTGCTGTGAGGCGATCGTGCTACCCACTGCGCCACCATGCACCACCCCTTTTCCAGATTTCAGATTTTCAAATAGCATTTTTCTGTCACAAGAAACCATTCATAAACTTAGGCGTCAGCTTTTTTTGATGTAAAAATCTCAATTTTATAAAACAATAAAGACAGTACCAATGGCTGATAGTAAATTTAGCTTTGTCATCACATTAATAAATTATCATTACATGTGCTTTAAAAAAGTACTAATATTAAAATTTTACTTTTTTTAAAGCAGCCTCTGTGACCAGAAGAGACCTCTTTCACAAACATTTAAAAGTATGAAGTCCGATAAACAGAATTAAATGTGAGACTTGCTAAAATGTTAG